>NC_140988.1:285896524-286017770 GCF_052327205.1 Somniosus microcephalus
ATCCTGGGGGTTACCATTAACCAGAAACGTAACTGGACCAGCCACATAAATACTGTGACAACAAGAGCAGGTCAGAGGCTGGGTATGCTGTGGCGAGTAGCTCAACTCCTGACTCCCCAAAGCCTTTCCACCATCTACAAGGCACAAGTAAGGAGTGTGATGGAATACTCTCCACTTGCTTGGATGAGTGCAGCTCCAACAACACTCAAGAAGCTCGACACCATCCAGGACAAAGCAGCCGCTTGATTGGCACCCCATCCACTACCTTAAACATTCACTCCCTCCACCACTGGCGTACCGTGGCTGCAGTGTGTACCATCTACAAGATGTACTGCAGCAACTCGCCAAGGCTTCTTCGGCAGCACCTCCCAAACCCTCGACCTCTTCTATCTAGAAGGACAAGGGCAGCAGGAGTATGGGAACACCACCACCTCGAAGTTCCCCTCCAAGTCACACACTATCCTGACTTAGAAGTATATCGCCGATCCTTCATCGTCGCTGGGTCAAAATCCTGGAACTCCCTACCTAACAGCACTGTGGGAGTACCGTCACCACACTGACTGCAGCGGTTCAAGAAGGTGGCTCACCACCACCTTCTCAAGGGCAACTAGGGATGGGCAATAAATGCTGGCATTGCCAGCGATGCCCTGATCCTATAAACAAATTTTAAAAAAGACTGATGGGGCGGTAATTGGCCAGATTGGATTTGTCCTGCTTTTTGTGGACAGGACATACCTGGGGGTCACCATTGACCAGAAACTTAACTGGACCAGCCACATAAATACTGTGACAACAAGAGCAGGTCAGAGGCTAAGTATTCTGCAGTGAGTGTCTCAACACCATCGAGGACAAAGCAGCCCGCTTGATTGGCACCCCATCCACCACCTTAAACATTCACTCCCTTCACCACCGGCGTACCGTGGCTGCAGTGTGTACCATCTACAAGATGCACTGCAGGAACTCGCCAAGGCTTCTTCGGCAGCACCTCCCAAAACCGCGACCTCTTCCACCTAGAAGGGCAAGGGCAACAGGCGCATGGGAACACCACCACCTCCAAGTTTCCCTCCAAGTCACACACCATCCTGACTTAGAAGTATATCATCGATCCTTCATCGTCTCTGGGTCAAAATCCTGGAACTCCCTACCTAACAGCACTGTGGGAATACCTTCATCACACGGACTGCAGCGGTTCAAAAAGGTGGCTCACCGCCACCTTCTCAAGGGCAATTGGGATGGGCAATAAATGCTGGCATTGCCAGCGACGCCCAGATCCCATAAACGAATTTTTAAAAAATGTGTATGTGAGGCAGAGGTGTATTTGTGTTACTTCAGTCTGGGAAATTACTTGCTCTCATTGGTGGACAGGGATGGGATCCAAGCCTGAAAATCTCAACCAATCAATTATTTAACAAGTCCATGCAACTACCAGGATGTTAAAAGGAAAACTAGATAGACCATGGTCTTTTTTCATCTCGCAATTCCTATGTTCCTAACCACATTAAACATGCCAACTTGTAGTTCTCTGAATATTTTTGCAGTAAATTACACTAGAGAGCACCTTTTAATAATGGAGTTTCTGGAGTCCCTACTTCAGAAATATTTACAGGGCTACAGATGGAATAAAAAGAGAAACTATAAATCCTTAGGAAAAAATATTTTAATTTTATTCACATCCAAAAGGACTGATAAGCTACCTGTTCCCAGGTCTTAGATTGTACTCTACTGCTGGAGATTGTGTGACCGTGGCCCAGGTGTTTTGCCTTCCAGTTTCCCATCCCTCTCTTTGAAGGAATGGCTAGCCCCTACTTGACTGCTACCGCCTCTCTGATGCACAATATAGTGGACGAGGTCAGGAAATTACCTTGTGGGAAATCACGGGACAAATCCAGATATTGCTCTGCAGCTTCTGTTGATGCTGGAATATATAAACTAGCCAAACCAATGCTGGTAATTGTAGTTTGAAATAGTTTATTGACAATCAAAAGTTTTTAATGTTATAAAGTAACATTATGTCAGTTAATTTTTAATCATGTGTTTTTACCTAATTGTATAAATAGAATTAGCAAACACCAGAGTAAATAGTTTATTAAAGCAAAAATAAAGTAAATTGTTACACTTTGTATATTATTAAATCACACTTTATATATTATATCTGAATATCAAAAGTATTGGTAGTATTATAGAGTGCTCCAGTATTGCTGATTGGTCAGTGTGCAAAGTGGTCATGTGGTCCCCACAAACCATGTTTTTGACTGTATCTGGGTGTATCTTCATATTAATAAATCAGAATGTTCTGATGTTTACCGTTTATTAACTACTACTCAATCTCAGAGCCTGACACATGGGGAGTCAACACAAAGTGTAGTCCGGAGGTGAAGTCAGATTATTTGGAGCAGGGTTGAGGGAGAGCTGTGATTTTGAGCTTAGAAAATCTAGAGGGGGTAGGTAGAGCATAATTAGGCGAGGTAGAACGGAATGGGGGAAGGAGTTACAAAGTAGAAAGAGGAGGCTGAGAGCAATGTTGATGGTGTCAGAGGCACCATTAGTGGAAGGGAGAATGAAGGATGCCCAATCCAATCCTTGACTGAGAAATTCCTCCAAAAAAATTTGTGAAAAATGTATTTAATTTATATTTGTGAACGTTAAATATAAAAAACAAGTTTAAAAAAGTTAATGGGAGGGATTGGTGCAAACTGAGACAGATGCCTGATCGCAGGATATGGGGGGAGGCGGGAATGGAGGGTGGCTGGCAGCAGTGACGGGCCCACAGGCCTGATCCTTCTAAACTGGAGGTAGTAATCCCTTCAAAAAAGACAAAAAAAACCTTAATTTTTCTCATAGTGACATTTTAAAATGTCATGATGGCAGCAGTGATGATGGGGTTGAAGGCTCATTGAAAGTAGGTGTTTCAGGAAATGGAGTATGGCCACAGTGTGTAAATGGGGTTTCCACCGCACTTCCGATGACGTTACAGCAGTGGAGTGGGAGAAGCTCCAAGGAAATTTCCGCCTCTGGTTATTTCTCTTTTTTCAGACTTTGAAATAACTTGGAGAGATTGTTTAACAAGTAGAGAAGTCAAACAGCTGGCAAATCAGAGAAACTTCCAACTATGATAATTAGCCTCAAATTGACCTTGGGACCTCACTTCCTCATCTAAAGTAATTGAGCAATGATCTTCAAGGAACAGGCCAAGTTAGCATCACATTACATCACAAAAGCGCTGCAGGTTCCAGACTATATGTGAACAACTCCACAGGAGATCAGCTAATGAATAAGAGTTTTGTTTTACTCATTCTTGTAAACAGCAGAAAGGTTTGTTGCTTTGGTAAATACTTAAGTAACGCACTTTAGAATTTTAATGGAAAACAGTTGATTTCCCATGGAATTGCTCATGTTCAAAAAAAAAAATTGTGTCTCTTTTCCTATGACTCTGCTCTTCCACTTTCTAATTACTTTTTATGTCCCTGTCTCTGTTTCTGTTTTCCATTATTTCCCCTTCTTTGTATGGCTCTCACGCTTTCTCTCATTGCTGTCACTGCACATTTCTGTTTGAGCCTTTTTGTCAATCATTTAATCTTGCTCTTTCTGTATGTATGTCCTTTTCTTTGACCCCGCTTCTGTATGCCTCCCAATGTTTCCTGTAGGCCTCTCACTCATGTTCCTTTATTTATCCATTAAACTTGTAGGGGGTGAAATTGGGTGCCTTTGTGCCTCCCGTTATTGCCCCGGGGGGGGGGGGGGGGGCGCTCATGGGCCGCAAATGGCTTTGTGACCGGGCGCGGCGCTGACATCGACTCCTGCCATATTTGCCGGGAGTTTTGCGGCGGCGCTATGGTGTTGCGCCCCGATCTCCTTCGCTCGGAGATCGTGACGTCATCGCCGTGCGCATCGCCCCGGTAGCACCCTGGACCCGAAATTGACTTCTGCCCCCTAGAGTAGCGCCGGTCGAAAACACTGACAGCTGCAGGAGGCGTGCATCAGGCAGCCGGCTGCTTCGGGGGCGATGATTAAAGGCTTGATGGCCAAGGTAAGTAAAACAAAACCTTACCTTTCTTGTTCCATGTTTTATCGTGGGTTCCTGCCCGCAATCGATCAGCCCAGCACTCTGCTTGAGTGACAGGCTGATTGCGCAGGATCGCGGCTGCCTTGGTGGTCCAGGTAGGTATTTGTAAATTGCAGAGCCTGCAGCGATGGTCCTTCCCTTTAAGGGAGGGAAGGAGCCTTTGAATGCGGCAGCGCTGCAGGGCCCAGTGTGCAGCGCTGCTGAAGTCTCCGCCCCGCTCTCCGACATTAGTGCCCTAAGAAGGAAGTGGAGTGCTTGATTTAGTGCTCCACTTCCCTCTTGGGACGCTAAAACTCAATTTCGCAGTGGCTGGTGCTAATTAGCGCCCAGGCGATGTTAGCGCTCCAAAATGGTCGATACTGAATTTTCCCCCGTATATTTTACCAATTTTTAAAGGGCAGGTCAGACTGAAAAATGGTAGCCAATATTTATTTGGTTGGAAGTTGGTAGTTGGGCCAAACGGGAAAAGGCTGTTACACATGGGGCTGAGACAGAGCAAGGTGCAGAGTCTGCAGAAAGGCCAGGTTTGGTTTGAGAAGGAGTGTGAATCTAGAGCTGCAACCTTAAGGCTAGGCCTGATGGTTTTCCTCTTAAAACACAAGTGGATGTCAAGGTGGATTTAGAGCTGAGGCCCTGACTGGTACTGCTGTGCCTGGTGTAGTGTATGTACCCGTCTACCTTTAAGGGAACTATTGAATGTAACCGTTCACCTTTAAGAGGACTACTTTCGGGTGGCACTATTTGTTTGGCTTCTGTATACTGTAATACCGATAGTGACCACACCAGTATATAAGTGTTGTGGCATGATTGCTGGGGCAGATTCGCCCGGACCTTCGAATAGTAAAGACCTGTTTGTTTGTTACTTCTGAAGTCTGTGTATTTATTAACTGCACAACCCACAGACTTTACAGTGGCGACGAGTCCGATCGTACCCTGCGGCAAGATTACCAAAAGCAACGAAGAGCGTCGAAGAGAGACAACCGCCCTCGTCGTGCTACCAAAAGAAAACACGAGGCTGCAACAACAGAAAGCAGGAAGACTAACAACAAAAGCTGTATCAGCAACAGGCACTGACTACCCTTCTGCCACGGTGCGGAGTGAGCCGACCAGCAAGAAACAAGGCGGCCGAAGAGACTGTGAGTAGGGGAAGGGGTAGAAGTATCCGGAGGATAAGGGCAGAGCACTCAACCTCGGTCGAGGGGGAGCTGTGCCGGCCAAAAGTCGGGTCCAACGGCGTCGGGTGACAGCCGGACCGCGATCGGCGGGAACAATCCGGGCAGCGACCGCAGCCACGAAGCGCTGAGCCTGCGAGTAGGCGCGGGAAGAGAAACCCAGCCGCAGCCGGGGAGGGAAACACCGGTCTGCGAGAGGGCTGGGGAGGCGAACGGGAACCGTGCGGGTGAGAGCCGGGTGCGGAGAGAGAGACTGCGAGGAGCCAGTCCAGCGGCTGAGCTGTTCTCCACCAACGGGGTACTCAGAGCCGGCAAATCCGAACGGGCGGGAGTGAGAGAGAGACACAGCCGAAAACGGGGTGAGAGACTGCGCGAGAGCCAGTCCAGCGGCTGAACTGTCCTCCGTTAACGGGGTGTACCCAGCGCCGGGAGAGCCGTGCGGGCGGGAGGAAAAGACAGAGCCGAGTAAGGGGAGCTGTGCGGAAGCCAGCCCAGCGGCTGAACCTGTCCACTGTGGGGAAAGCGTTCCCCTTCCACCAGGGAAGAAACGCGGGAAGCCGCCATTAGGCGGGGGAGACGATTGAAGTGGGTGGGGCGAGAAGGAAAGAGCGGGAAACCGCCATTTTCGCGGGAAAACCGCCATCTTAGAAATAAACAAATAAATAAGAATACTTGAAGAAATACTTGTGTTGTACCCAAGGAAAGAAAGATGCCTAAGCGGGCGGACATCAACGAGTTCAATTCGGAGATAGAAGACTGGGCCACGTACGTAGAACGTATTGAGATACATTGTAAGGCTAACAAAATAGCTAAGGAGGAAAAAGCTTTAACCTTACTTAACATGATGGGTGCGAAAACATTCGGGGTGTTGAAGAATCTTCTCTCACCAGCTAAACCGGCAGATCAGACTTTCGATGATATTGTAGCAGTGCTGAAGGATCACTTGAACCCCACACCGTTGATGCTGGCTGAACGATTCAAATTCTACGCAAGAACGCAGAGGAAAGACGAAAGCAATGCGGAATACTTGGTCGAACTGCATAGGATAGCGAAATACTGCCAGTTTGGAGGGAATCTGACAGAGGCACTGCGGGACAAGTTCGTATGCGGATTGTCCAAAGAAGGAATGCAGAAGCGACTACTGGAAGAAAATGACCTCACACTGGACAGGGCTGTCCTCATAGCTGCATCGCATGAAGCCGCAGCGAAAGGAATGGCGGAAATGCAGCTAAAGGCGACGGCACTAGGGGTGGACCAAATTACTTCGAGCACAACAAAATGCTACCGTTGTGGGAAGACAACACACGACCAGAATCAATGCTGGGGTAAAAACCAAGAATGCAGGAAATGTGGCAAGATCGGGCACATAGCTAAGGTATGCCGGTCAGGAGCAACGTACAACAATAAGTCACCACAAAAATGGTACGGGAAGGTACAAGAGGTGACTAAGAAGAGTCTGAGGGAACAGAAGTCGGTCTCACACTCCAAATGCAAAGGACTGGACAGTCTGAGAATTCACAACGTGAGCAATGAAGCTGACCGACAAATTATCTGGATAACGCTACAGATTGCAAAGGTCCAAGTAAAAATGGAAGTGGACACCGGATCGGCGTTGACGGTCATGAATAAGCATGACTATAAGAAATTTTTCAAGCATATTCCACTACGGGATACGGAACTAGTACTACAGACATACACGGGGCACAAGGTATTCCCCATCGGCATGATAGAAGTCAAGGTGAGATACAAGGATAAAGATCATCACCGGTTGGACCTGTATGTATTGCCTGAGGGAGGACCACCACTTCTGGGACGGGAGTGGATCCGAAAAATAAAATTGGACTGGCAGTCACTAAACACCATGACGGTGGATTCCGAAAAAGAGGATGTCAAACCTGAACGGTTGTCCAGAATATTGGACGAAGCTAAGGAGGTATTCCAGCAGGGACTGGGAACACTGCGAGGGATTAAAGCAAAGGTTAAGATTGCAGAAAATGCAAGCCCAAAGTTTTTTAAGGCCAGATCAGTACCTTACGCAATACGACCAGCTGTGGAGGCAGAACTGGAAGAACTTGAACGATCAGGGGTTCTGTCAAAAGTGGACTGGAGTGAGTGGGCCACGCCCATTGTTCCCGTCATGAAGTCCTCACCGAGTAATAAGCCAGGGGGACCGGGGAAGGTCCGTATCTGCGGAGATTTCAAGATTACTGTGAATCCGGTGCTTCACACGGTACAATACCCGCTTCCGCGGATTGAAGATATCTTTGCTTCGTTGGCTGGAGGGAAACATTTCACGAAAATAGATCTGGCTCAAGCATATCTACAGATGGAGGTCGAGGAAGAGTCACGCCAGTACCTCACCATCAACACTCACAGAGGCTTGTATCGCTACAATAGACTGGTCTTTGGGGTAGCTTCGGCGCCAGCAATTTGGCAGAGGGCCATGGAACAGGTGTTACAAGGAATTCCAAGCACGCAGTGCTACTTAGATGACATTTTAATCACGGGAAAAGATGAGGAAGAACACCTCACGAATTTGAAACTGGTACTCACCAGGTTGAAGGAGTATGGCCTTCGGGTTAATCGCAAGAAGTGTGAGTTCTTCCAAAAACGGATCTCATACTGCGGTCATGTCATTGACCGAGAGGGACTGCATAAGTCACCCGAAAAGATTGAAGCGGTTGTGAAGGCCCCCGCTCCAGGAAACGTATCTCAGTTAAGATCATTCTTGGGGTTGATTAATTACTATCACAAGTTTCTGCCGAATTTATCCACGGTACTGCATCCGCTGAATGACCTGTTGCGGAAAGAAACACCATGGAAGTGGAGTGAAGAATGCAAAAAGGCTTTTCGCAGGAGCAAGGAGTTGATTACCTCTGAAGAAGTGTTGGCTCATTTCAACCCAGCATTACCCCTTCGTCTAGCTTGCGATGCTTCCCCGTACGGAATTGGGGCAGTACTCTCGCACAGGCTACCAAATGGCTCGGAAAGGCCAGTGGCTTTCGCGTCCCGATCATTGACACCCGCGGAGCGAAATTACGCCCAAATAGATAGGGAGGCCCTCAGTCTTGTGTGGGGCGTGAAGAAATTCAACCATTACCTACAATGTAAAAAGTTCACATTGTTGACAGACCACCAGCCGTTGGTGTCCATATTCAACCCAAATAAGGCCGTTTCCACCATGACAGCACAAAGGTTACAAAGGTGGTCCGTGTTACTTGGGGCACACCAATACGAAATTGAGTACAAAAGGTCTAAACAGCATGGAAATGCTGATGGGTTGTCACGCTTGCCATTGCCGATGGTAGAAGAAGCGAGTATAGTGGACCCAGTAGAGTTGTTCCACTCATCCATAGTGGAGTGTCTACCGATAACAAACTCAATGATTGAGAATGAGACAAGGAATGACCCGACTCTTTCACGAGTCTATGATGTAACGGTGGAGGGATGGCCAGCACAGAGCGACCCAACACTGCAAGCATTTGCACAGAGGAAAGAACAACCGTCTGTGTGTCGAGGAACCCTGATGTGTGGATCTAGAGTGGTGATTCCACCCAAACTCCAAAAGAAGGTGCTAAAGGAGCTGCACGAAGGACATCTGGGGGGAGTAAAGATGAAAAATCTAGCAAGAGCGTTTGTGTGGTGGCCAGGCATTGATGGAGACATAGAGGAGATCACGAAGAACTGCCTAGGATGTCAGAGGGTTCAGAACGCGCCACCCCAGGCTCCTCTGCATCCATGGGAGTGGCCCTCATCGCCTTGGCAAAGAGTACACATCGACTTTGCTGGTCCATTTATGGACTCGATGTTTCTAATAGCGGTGGATGCCCACTCCAAGTGGCCGGAAGTAATTAAGATGACCACCACCACGACGGAAAAAACCATCGCAGTGTTAAGGACTATGTTTGCTCGGAATGGCCTGCCGGAACAGATCTGTTCTGATAATGGACCACAATTTGTGTCCGAAGAATTCAAGAAATTCTTAAAGAGCAATGGGCTTAAACATTACACGTCAGCCCCATACCATCCTGCCTCCAATGGATTGGCTGAAAGGTTTGTCCAGACCTTCAAGAAGGCCGTAAAGGCCATGAGTAATGAAAATATAGGTCTGCAACATAAGGTGGATAGCTTTTTGTTGGCATACCGAAATGCGACACATGCGGTCACAAATCAAACTCCCGCAATGATGTTCTGTAATAGACGCCTGAGATGCCGGCTGGATTTACTAAAACCAAACGTCAGAAGAGACGTAGAGAACCGGCAATTCCAGGGCATGAACGACAGGGTCACTAGATCTTTCCAGATCGGTCAACGAGTTTTGGCCCGGGACTACCGTACTGAGAAATGGCAGCCTGGAACTATTGGGAAAAGGCTGGGGCCATTGATGTACACCGTGGACATTGGAGACAATATAATAAGGCGCCATGTTGACCAAATCATAGGGTCCACCACAAATGGGCCACCGACTTCACCACCTTATCCGGGTAATGTTGAAACTGAGATACCCAGAACACCTACTTCCGATCTAGTGATACTGGAGTCAGCTGAACCTGACACGGCTTTTCAAGCCGAATCGACCTTGCCAGAAGCACCTCCTAGCCTGCCTGAAATGACGACACCACTGCGGCGTTATCCTGACAGAATCCGGAAACCCCCGGAAAGACTGAATCTATGAACTGTCTTACATAAACCTGTATATATGTTAGAATGTATGTTCACTATGGACTTAGTAAGTAATAAGCTAAAAAGGGAGGATTGTAGTGTATGTACCCGTCTACCTTTAAGGGAACTATTGAATGTAACCGTTCACCTTTAAGAGGACTACTTTCGGGTGGCACTATTTGTTTGGCTTCTGTATACTGTAATACCGATAGTGACCACACCAGTATATAAGTGTTGTGGCATGATTGCTGGGGCAGATTCGCCTGGACCTTCGAATAGTAAAGACCTGTTTGTTTGTTACTTCTGAAGTCTGTGTATTTATTAACTGCACAACCCACAGACTTTACACCTGGCAATCATTACAGCATGCACGGGTAAGAAAGAAACTGGTGAGGATTGGCTTGGGTGGGATTGAGGAGACTGGGATTAGAGGTTTGGGTGGAAGGGGAACGAAACAGGGAGTAAGGCAGAGTCTGAAGCCAGAATGTGGAGGGAATTCAGTGGAATCCAAATGTGGGGTGGGGAGGGAATGCAGCGGCCAAGGAATCAAATCTGGAAGGGAAGTGGCGGGGGGTTGGGGGAGCGGGGGTGAGGTGCGGTTTTGTGATGCTGGCCTCTTTGTATTTTGAGGCCAAGTGTATTTCCTTCATTTGAGTTGGGAACATAACAGGCTATTTCTGCTGACCAGGGGAGCAAGTTTTAAGAACATGCTTAGGCTTGGTACCATGACAGGCAGATCTGATGCAGAGGGCTGATCTTGCTTATAGAATCATAGAAATTTACAACACAGAAGGAGGCCATTCGGCCCATCTTGTCCGTGCCGGCCGGCAAAGAACTATCCAGCCTAATCCCACTTTCTAGTACATGGCCTGTATCCTTGTAGGTTATGGCACTTCAAGTGCATATCCAAGCCCTTTTTAAATGTGATGAGGGTTTCTGTCTCTACCACCCTTTCAGGCAGTGAGTTCTAGATCCCCACCACCCTCTGGGTGCAAAAAATTCTCCTCAAATCCCCTCTAAACCTCCTACCAATTACTTTCAATCTATGCCCCCTGGTTATCGACCCCTCTGCTAAGGGAAATAGGTCCTTCCTATTCACTTTATCTAGGCACCTCATAATTTTATACACCTCAATTAGGCCTCCCCTCAGCCTCCTCTGTTCCAAAGAAAACAACTCCAGCCCATCCAATCTTTCCTCATAGCTAAAATTCCCCAGCCCTAGCAACATCCTCATAAATCTCCTCTGCACCCTCTAGTGCAATCACATCCTTTCTATAATGTGGCGACCAGAACTGCACGCAGTATTCTAGCTGCGCCCTAACTAGTGTTTTATACAGTTCAAGCATAACCTTCCTGCTCTTATATTCTATGCCTCGGCTAATAAAGGCAAGTATCCCGTATGCCTTCTTAACCACCTTATCTACCTGTCCTGCTACCTTCAGGGATCTGTGGACATGCACTCCAAGGTCCCTCTGATCTTCTGCACCTCTCAGTGTCCTACCATTTATTGTGCATTCCCTTGCCATGTTAGCACTCCCCAAATGCATTACCTCACACTTTTCCGGATTGAATTCCATTTGTCACTGTTCGCCCACCTGACCAGTTCATTGATATCTTCCTGCAGTCTGCAGCTTTCTTCTTCATTATCAACCATACGGCCAATTTTTGTATCATCTGCAAATGTCTTAATCATACATCCTATATTCAAGTCCAAATCATTGATATTGTCCATTTTAATTTTCTAGAAGCAGCAGGAACAGCACTCAGAAAATCTAATGATTTCCTAGTTCTGTAGTTCAGGGAGTTTGTACACCTGGTTAAAACTGTGACTCCATTCTACAGCAACACTCCAATGTGAAATCAATTGGGGGGCAGAGAACAGCAAGAGTGGGGCCTGGAGCCATGGGACACAAGGGTTGGATGCAGGGAGAATATTGGGAGTGCAGGCTAGTTCTTGGGAGAGTAGGATCTAAAGCTAAGAAAAGCCACAGTGCTGCAACAAAACTACTGTGTGGGCTGGACTAGATAGGATGGTTCTTAGTGGGAGGGAAGGAACAGGGCTGAAGCACTCATGGTAGGACAGGGAGTGAGCAGAGCAGAGGCCAAGACCACTCCCAGGAATGCAGCAGAGGAACTGGGATTGGGTCCAGAAGGGAACAGAGGTCTGGTAGAGTTAATACATTGCCTGGACTGGAGAATTAATGGGGGCAGAGGAATGAAGAGAATGAAACTATAAAGATGACTGAGTTAAATTTCCTTTCCCCCCCTCCCGTCAGCAATATGATTGGTCTGTGCTGACCACATGGACGATATGATCACGTGGTAAGCAAGGACCAATTGGCAATGTTGGAGCACTGTACAATCTATAGTATTCCAGACAAACGGTGTTTAATGTAGATAGTACATAAATTCACAGAAGTACTTTTACCATTCTCATATTATCTTTGAGAAAAATATATTACCATACAAGCTAAGACCTGTTAAAAAAGTATATAACATTGTAGAAAGCTTAAATAAGAGCATCATGTCTATTTAAAATAAATGTAAACTGATATTACAGTTCATCCAGAATAATGACTATCTTGTATATGCAGAGAACATTATTTAAGATATCACTGATTCTTCATCAATATTCCTCCAAGATGCAAAAGAACG
Source organism: Somniosus microcephalus (assembly GCF_052327205.1). Taxonomy (NCBI): domain Eukaryota; kingdom Metazoa; phylum Chordata; class Chondrichthyes; order Squaliformes; family Somniosidae; genus Somniosus; species Somniosus microcephalus. The sequence goes on from NC_140988.1 coordinate 285,909,077, forward strand.
AAAATTAATTTCTTGTGAGTTCTGTATGATATTGTATGTCCCAATCTTACAAACATGCATTGCAATCTGTAGTGAAAGCAAAAGTTAGTAAATTATTGCAGGATAAACATATGTAACCAGTCATAAAAGTAGAAAGAAGCAAGTGGATATAAAACTGAGGTTAAATTATTTTGCAGCTTTTGGGAGAAGCAGTAAATTCTTCTGTTATCAGATAGATGATTGTACTCGGAATGGAACACTTTTCCTCTTCTCGTGAAAGAGGAAAAGTGTTCCATTCCGAGTACAAGTATCCCTCTGATAACAGAAAAATGTATTGCTTAACCCAAAAGCTGCAATTAACTTAAAGATTTCCAAATTAGGTACAGTGAACCCCAGATGCAGAGTAAACCTCTTCCTTCTCTTCCTCAATAAGAGCCTTAATGTACCAATGTGATTTATTTTCAATTTCCCACACCATTCTATTGATTGCGATTGCCAGTTTAATGCCACCTGGTGACCATTTATGGGCAGTTTTGTGCGGTGCACGCTTGACTACTAGTACTGGCCTGAGACTGTAAATTACTTATGAGCTTTAGCACAATCAGACTTCCATTGAAATATACAGTAGACAAATATACCATTACGGTAAGCAAACTAATTGATTTAAAGCATCTACCTTCCATATGTAATATAGTGGAGACTCTAGGGCAGGATTTTCATTGGGCCGTGGAGGCGGAATTGGAGGCGTGCGGGGGGTTAAAGTCGCGAATTCGGGGGGCACGAACCCATCCCGCCCCCAACCCGCCTCCATGCCAATTTCAAAGGAGGCGGGTACCCGCCCTGTGCTGGGACCTGCCTACCTGAGGCGGGAAGGGATTAGTGCCAATTAACTGCCTGTTAACAAGTAGTTAACAGGCAGTTTTTAGCCTAATCCCTATTTTTAATGCTGAAGTGTGGGATTCCTGACGGCTCCAAACCACGGCAAGTTTGCGAGGCGGGTCGTCGGGTTGAAGGACTTGGAGGGGTCGAGATGTCGGTGTTCAGGTGAGTGATGTGTGCATGAGTGCAAAGGTAGGTGTGTTTGGTGTGTCTAAAGTGTTTAAAGAAGTTTAAATTACCTTCACTTACCTTTACAGCCTTCCTTCCTTTAGGTCTCGGGAGTTCCTCATCTCACCGGCACAGAAAGCAGAATGGCTGCGAACTGTCAAAAGTGACAGCCTTCAGCTTTCTGTGCAGGAGAGATTTCTAACTGAGTCTGTGGAGAAGGACTCATGTTAGAAGTAAGACTGTCAGTGTTTGACAGCTTCAAAGAGCTTTCAAACACTGATATTTCATCTGTCAAAACCTCTTGACAGATGAAATTTCAGTCTGTGACGTCAGCTGTTGCCGGGTGGCCCTTAATTGGCCTGCTGAGCCCACTGGGTGGGCTCAACAAGGTCAATCAAGTTAAAATCATGTGGATTGGCCACATCTCGATGGAGGCAGGACAACAACCCCGAAAGTTGTAGTCCTGCCTCCATCACATCCCCTGAATGAAAATGCAGCCATATATTCAGACTGAAGAGATTGGTGAGAAACTTTGCTACATCAGTCAGTTTCTGTTCTTACTACTAATGTACCTGCAAGGCCGGAATTTTCTTCACCTGGGTGGGTCAGGTGCGGGCGGTCGGCATGGCAGGTCGCGACCCTGTTGCTGCTTCCATCCCGCTGCAGAAAACGACTTTCCGATAATGGACCCTATTAAGCCCGCCCTGCGCGTTACCCGGCCCAATTAAATGGTGCAGGTCTGATGACGTCATCCATGACGCGTTTTCAGCCAGTATATTTAAAGGCACCTTGGCCACGTTACATTTGAAGGTTCATCTAGGAGTGTGCAGACAGCACACTGGAGCTTTTCATTGCTCCAAACAGTTGGAGAGATGGCTGCACAGAGGCAGAGGGCTACACCCAGGTTCTCTGATGACTCCCTCCATATCCTTGTGGAGGGAGTCACAGCACGCAGGGAGGTCCTCTTCCCTTCCAATGGGTGGAAGAGACCTCCCCAGGAGACAAAGAGAGCCTGGCTCCAAATTGCAGAGGATGTCAACAGCAGGAATGTGTTCAGGAGGACCTGGGTGCATTGCCATAAAACGTTTCAATGATCTCATTAGATCTGGAAAGGTGAGCACAAAGCCACACTCAGCTTCATCCTGCTGTGCCTCTCATCACATCCCCATCACTCTGTCTTCCCAACCCTACTCCTGCACATCCTTACTCACACCAACATACCTTGCACATCCACCCATCCCTCTCTCTGTATCTATATTATCACATCCCCATCTTACTAGCCACCCCTCACACTCACCCTCATCCTCATGCAATCATACCAACTAATAACACGCAAGGAGCCAACTTGGCATTGTCACCCCAATCCATCATAGTCTCCCTCTAAAGATGTAACCCATTCATTCCTTACATTCATTCCATCACTCTCACTCAACCTTCTCTTCTTTCCCTCCTTGCAGGAAAAGAGAGTGTACAATAAGAGGGAGAGGGAGAGAACTGGAGGTGGGCCTCCATCATTTGCGACCCTCACAACAGCAGGGGAGGCTACGTTGGAAGTCTCAGGAGTGGCCGAGCAGCTAGAGGTAGGAGACGGAGAGAAGGGGACATCTCAGCAACCTGGTGACAGAATTACATATCATACAGTGACATGACATACATCAGTCACTCATATGGGGACTGATGTCATCAGCCAATGAATGGTCATTATGTGCATAATGGTTTGCGCACCCATTCTTCACATGGCATATCTAACTCATCTCTTTACTCTCCCACAAATCCGTCAAGAGCCCCCACCACTGTCCAGGAGGAAGAGCAAAACGACTCCTCAGAGGTGCATCCATCCTCTGAGGGTGCAGTGTCACCAGATGTGAGCGCACCCAGCACCAGCGCAGAGACGCACACCTCGGTGGGTCCAATGCGAGGTAGAGTAGTGTTGTCACCTGGTGTCTCACAAGTCACAAGTGAGCAAGAGCAGATGGTGGAGACAGGGACAGAAGTGGAGACTCCTTGGCGGAGGGCACAGAACACTCCCAGCTCTGCTCAGCTGCATGCTGATGCTGAGCCTTGGGGGCCATCCAGAAAGGGCGATCCTGGAGGTGCAGCAAGAATTGCAGGAGGCTCTGACAGGTTTTGCGAGCGCGAAACTGTTTAGAGAATGGGGGAGTCCATCTCCAACATGAGCACCACCATGTCGCAGGTGATGGTGACTATAGGCTCTTCCATGGATAGGATGGCCACCTGCATGGAGCAAAAAAAACCATAGAAACATAGAAGATAGGAGCAGGAGTAGGCCATTTGGCCCCTCGAGCCTGCTCTGCCATTCAATGCAATCATGGCTGATCATCCAAATTCAGTACCCGGTCCCTGCTTTCTCCCCATAGCCCTTGATCCCTTTAGCCTTAACAAATATATCCAACTCCTTCCTGAATATATTTAATGTACAGTATTGGCCTCTACTGCCTTCTGTGGTAGAGAATTCCACAGGTTCACCACTCTCTGGTTGAAGAAATTCCTCCTCATTTCTGTCCTAAATAGCCTAGCCCTTATCCTTAGACTGTGACCCCTGGTTCTGGACTCCTCGACCATCGGGAACATCCTTCCTGCATCTAGTCTGTCCAGTCCTGTCAGAATTTTATAAGTTTCAATGAGATCCCCTCTCATTCTTCTAAACTCCAGCGAGTACAAGCCCAATCGACCCAATCTCTCCTCATACATCATTCCTGCCATCCCAGGTATCAGCCTGGTGAATCTTTGCTGAACTCGTTCCATGGCAAGAACATCCTTCCTCAGATAAGGCGACCAAAACTGCACACAATACTCAAGATGTGGTCTCACCAAGGCCCTGTACAACTGCAGCAGACATCCTTGTTCCTGTACTCAAACCCTCTCGCTACGAAGGCCAACATGCCATTTGCCTTCTTAACCGCCTGCTGCACCTGCATGCTTACCTTCAGCGACTGGTGCACAAGGACACCCAGGTCTCGTTGCACTTCCCCTTCTCCCAATCTATTGCCATTCAGATAATAATCTGCCTTCCTGTTTTTGCCACCAAAGTGGATAACCTCACATTTATCCACGTTATATTGCATCTGCCATGCTTTTGCCCAATCACCCAACCTGTCCAAATCATCCTGGAGTTTCTCGGCATCCTCCTCACAGCACACATGCCCACCCAGCTTTGTGTTGTCTGCAAATTTGGAGATATTACATCTAGTTCCCTCGTCTAGATCATTAATATATATTGTGAATAGCTGGGGTCCAGGGACCGATCCCTGCGGTAGCCCACTAGTCACTGCCTGCCACTCAGAAAAAGACCCGTTTATTCCAACTCTTTGCTTTCTGTCTGCCAACCAGTTCTCTATCCAAGTCAATACCTTGCCCCCAATCCCATGTGCCTTAACTTTACATGCTAATCTCTTATGCGGGACCTTATCGAAAGCCTTCTGAAAGTTCAAATACACTACATCCACTGGTTCTCCCTTATCTATTTTTACCAGTTACATCCTCAAAAAATTCCAGTAGATTAGTCAAGCACAATTTACCTTTTGTTAATCCATGTTGACTTTCTCCGATCCTGTCACTGTTTTCCAAGTGCTCTGCTATTACATCTTTTATAATGGACTCTAGCATTTTCCCCATTACCGATGTCAGGCTTACCAGTCTGTAATTCCCTGTTTTCTCGCTACCACCTTTTTTGAATAGTGGGGTAACATTAGCTACCTTCCAATCCATGGGTACTGTTCCAGATTCCATCGAATGCTGGAAGATGATCAGCAAAGCATCAACTATTTCTAGGGCCACTTCCTTAAGTACCCTAGTGTAATGATATCAGCAAATAGAGATGGTATTTGCCTGTTCGATTATGATGCCTTAATAGCATGTTTGCATGTATTGATTGCTTGTGCCTGATCAGCAGAGGGCATGTGACCGAGACAAGCAAGGGAGTTTGGATTAGTTTCAGTTTCGTTCTAGATGGATCACAAGCTTGATGTCTCCTGTAAATGCTGTATAAAGAGTTGAACAAAACTTTAGATTAAAACTCATTCTCTTTCATAAATGTCTTGTCATTGAACCCACAAAGAAATCAATACATGGTGTCAGAAGTGGCTGAAAGAGATGAAGAGAAAAAATCTGAAGTTAAATCAGCTCTCCACAGATTAGCAAGCCAAAAGAGAACATCGTTACTTACCATTAGAGAATAGCTAACGAAGTGAAAAATGGAAGGTTTACTCCCACCGGCGACGCTTCAGATGACAGGTAATGTGGCTGAAAATTGGAGGAGATTCAAACAATGTTTAGGGTTGTATTTATCAGCAATCGGAGCTGACGAGAAAAGTAATAAAAGGAAATCATCACTGTTCTTACATGTCGTGGGTGATGAAGCGCTGGAGGTGTATAATAACTTCACATTCGCTGCTAATGGAGACAAAATGAAACTAGATAAAATAATGGAACAGTTTGAGGCCTACTGCATACCTAAACGTAACGTGACGTTTGAGAGGCACAGATTTTTCACATGTGTACAGAAAACGGGTGAGACTATTGATCAGTATGTGACTGAACTGAGAAACCGAAGCAAATCGTGTGAATTTGGGGGACTGACAGACTCGCTGATAAAAGACAGACTGGTGTGTGGTATTCCAGATAATGGTCTAAGGGAAAGACTGCTAAGAGAGCAAGATCTAGACCTGGGAAAAGCCATAGCACTGTGTAGGGCTACAGAGACTGTGAAGTTGCAGGCAAAGGAGCTGTTCAGTGACAGTAGCTGCAACGTGGATGCAGTGAGAATGAACGGACATAAACCGTTTAACAAAAAGAGCGCCAATGTGAAAAAAGAGGCGTGGCCAGCGAACGAAAATGAAAGGGACAATCGAAAGTCATGTAGTTGATGCGGTACACAGCATCCACCAAGAAAGTGTCCAGCATATGGTAAAACATGCAATAGTTGCAACAAGAACAACCATAATGCCCGTTGCTGCAAGAACCAAGTACAACAAAGCAAGGTCCATGCAGTCGATGAAAGCGACATAGAGGAGTTCTATGTAGATGTTGTGTCTGAAAACAAAAAAGAAGAAAGAGACTGGATGTTGACACTAAAAGTGAATGACATACACATTCCATTTAAATTGGATACTGGAGCACAAGTTAATGTGATATCAGAGACTGATTTTAAGAAAATTAGACCCAGACCAAAGATACATGGAATAAAAGTGAAAGTGACAGGATACACAGGTACTGCTATACCAGTGAAAGGAAGATGCATTGTCAAAGTAACACACAAGGACAGAGAGCACACGCTAGCATTAATCGTGGTGCCAAAGGATGTGCAAGCCATACTAGGTTTAAAAGCCTGTGAGAGACTGAACCTGGTAAAGAGAGTCCTCGTTGTGGAAAGCGAAGGAGAGACAGTCTATGATGAACTGAATGTTGCGTACACACCGGGTAAGCTGATGTATACAGCAGACACGTTGTCCAGAGCTGTTGACCCAGGAGAGCCCGCAAACACAGTGAAAAGACTGAAGTACAAGGCAAAAGACAGCAGAACTGACTTCTACCAAAGCATGCTTGTATACCGCACAACGCCGCTCGAGTGTGGTATGTCACCAGCCCAACTCCTTATGGGACGTCGGCTAAGGTCAAACCTACCCATCCCGGAGAACCTCCTGAAAACAAAAGAGGGGGAGAAAGTGAGGAAGTTCAAAGAACAACAGAAAGAAAAGCAAAAGTACTACTATGACAGAGGAACACAAAACCTACCTGAACTCCACACTGGTGACCAAGTAAGGTTCAAAGACAAAACAAACACATGGACTCAGAAGGGAACTGTCCTGAGTGAAGTTCAACCAAGATCATACACCATTCAGACAGATGAGGGTGCTGTTCTGAGAAGAAATCATCGGGATCTTCTCATGGGACCAGCCACAGCAGGTCAAGAGACTGATACTGTTGAACAACCTGATCACACAGCTGAGAACCAATCATCTGAGGCAACAACTCAGATTCAAGGACAATCAATCAGAAAATCCTCAAGACATGTGAAGCCTCCTGAGAGACTCATTGAGCAAATTTAAGGACTATTGTTATAGAAGGAAGTAATGTTATCTTATTCTTTCTTCAAGTTCTAGTGTATTGACATATTTCATGTGAACACACAAAGCAAGGTTAAAAAACCTTGATCATGATAATGATAATGTAAGTTCATTAAGTGTTACAGTTAAAATGCAGATTAATACAAAGAAAACATGTTGTTAGTTAAAAGTAAAATACTTTTGTTTTAAGAAAAGGAGATGTAATGATATCAGCAAATAGAGATGGTATTTGCCTGTTCGATTATGATGCCTTAATAGCATGTTTGCATGTATTGATTGCTTGTGCCTGATCAGCAGAGGGCATGTGACCGAGACAAGCAAGGGAGTTTGGTTTAGTTTCAGTTTCATTCTAGATGGATCACTAGCATCATGTCTCCTGTAAAGTTGGTATAAAGAGTTGAACAGACTTTAGATTAAAACTCATTCTCTTTCATAAATGTCTCGTCATTGAACCCACAAAGAAATCAATACACCTAGGATGTAGATTATCAGGCCCTGGGGCTTTATCGGCCTTCAATCCCATCGATTTCCCTAACACCATTTCCCTACAAATACTGATTTCTTTCAGTTCCTCCCTTTCATCAGACCCTATGTTCCCCGACATCTCTGGGAGGTTATTTGTGTCCTCCTTTGTGAAGACAGAACCAAAATATGTATTTAGTTGGTCTGCCATTTCTTTGTTCCCCATTATAAATTCCCCTGATTCTGACTGCAAAGGACCTACGCTTGACTTCACCAATCTTTTTCTCTTCACATATCTATAAAAGTTTTTACAGTCAGTTTTTATGTTCCCTGCAAGCTTACTCTCATATTCTATTTTCCCTTTCTTAATTAATCCCCTTGTCCTCCTTTGTTGAATCCTAAACTGCTCCCACTCCTCAGGTTTACTGCTTTTTCTGGCCAATTTATATGTCCTCTCCTTGGATCTTATGCTATCCCTAATTTCCCTTGTTAGCCACGGTTGAGTCACCTTTTTTGTTTTATTTTTATACCAAACTGGGATGAACAAATTCTGTAGTTCATCCATGTGGTCTTTGAATGTTTGCCATTGCCTATCCACCGTCAACCCTTTGAGTGACATTCCCCAATCAATCCTACCCAACTCGCACCTCAGACCATCATAGTTTCCTTCATTGAAATTCAGGACCCTAGTCTCTGAGTCAACTACTTAATTCTCCATCTTAATGAAGAATTCGATCATATTATGATCACTCCGACCCAAGGGGCCTCGCACAACAAGATTGCTAATTAATCCTTTCTCGTTACGTAATACCCAGTCTAAGATGGCCTGATCTCTGGTTGGTTCCTCAACATATTGGTCCAGGAAACCATCCCTTAAACACTCCAGGAATTCCTCCTCCACAGTATTGTTACTAATTTGGTTAGCCCAATCTATATGTAGATTAAAGTCACCCATGATGACTGCTGTGCCCTTATTGCACGCTTCTCTAATTTCCCTTTTAATGCCATCCCCAACCTCCGCATTACTATTTGGAGGTCTATATACCACTCCCACTAACGTTTTCTGCCCCTTGGTATTTCTCAGTTCTACCCATACAGATTCCACATCATCAGAGCTAATATCCTTCCTTACAATTGTGTTAATCCCTTCTTTAACCAGCAATGCTACCCCACCTCCCTTTTCCTTTTTGCCTTTCTTTCCTGAATATTGAATACCCCTGGATGTTGAGTTCCCAGCCTTGGCCACCCTGGAGCCATGTTTCCGTAATCCCAATCAAATCATATTCGTTTACCTCTATTTGCGCAGCTAATTCATCCACCTTGTTACGAATGCTCCTTGCATTAAGACACAAAGCCTTACGCAGCTCATACACCGCTCTCCAGCTCCTTGCTAGCAGGGAAGTGCGGATGGTCCATGAGCGGGATGATGGTGAGAGGGGACATGGAAGTGTGGGCTCCTCTCAAAGCATTTACACTTCTCCCCCATTGCCACCCACTCAGTCAGAGCCCCAGATGCCTCCTCGAATCGTAATGGCTGAATCTGCCCCTACACAGTTGCAGGAGTAGACTTTGGTGGGGCCATCACAGGCTCCAAAACCCAGAGGACATCCGCCAAGAGTGTCCAAGCAGTCGCAGCAGGGAAGTGAGCAGGCTGCCTCTACCTCTGCTGAAGCCACAGGGGTAGCAGCAAGTAGGAGCACATGGAAGAGAAAGATGACACACAAGTAGATTCACAAGCATAGCCACTTGAGTGTTTTAGTCAATTTTAATGGCAAGATTCTGTTAATGTATTGCCAACCATTAAAATCTTTATTTTCACCACTTGTTGTGTGCCCATTTGGAAGTGGCTTAGAGAGTTGCAGTGACTGGTGAGACATAACGGAACCTTCAGCAATGGTGGTCAGTGTGAAAGGAATGGCTTGGTCATTGCAGGGATACTTTATGGTGTTTTTGTGGGGTGGTGCCAACCTGGCGCAGCATAGGGCAGACATATGGTTTTACTGTGTAAAGTTAAGTAAATCTGGCCATGATGAGGCCATCCCTGGCTTCCCAGGCAGCAAATGTACTTGGGTGCTGATGCCCTCTGTCCTGTGCAGCATCAGGTGGTTGCAGAGAAGGTTGGTGTTGTTGTTGATGCTGCTGTTTTGCCTGGTGCTGCTGGTGTTGGGGCTCATCATGGTCCAATTCTGAGGAACAATGTGAGACAGTATAAACGCACCCCTGTTGATGGAACAGATGGCAGGTCAAGTAGAGATGAAAGAAGCAATTTATCAATGGTGAGAGAGGTTCTTCCAATGAGGTGAGACTGGATGGAGAATTTGCTGGAAACACTTGCAGCTTGCTGAAAGTTAAATCTGTGCTGGCAATGTAGTCAGCAACAGCTTCTGCCTTTTAAAAAAATTTGTTTATGGGATGTGGGCTTCGCTGGCAAGGCCAGCATTTATTGCCCATCCCTAATTGTCCTTGAGAAGGTGGTGGTGAGCCACCTTCTTGAACCACTGCAGTCCATGTGGTGAAGGTACTCCCACAGTGTTGTTAGGTAGGGAGTTCCAGGATTTTGACCCAGCAATGATGAAGGATCGGCGATATACTTCTAAGTCAGGATGGTGTGTGACTTGGAGGGGTACTTCGAGGTGGTGGTGTTCCCATGCGCCTGCTGCCCTTATCCTTCTAGGTGGAAGAGGTCGCAGGTTTGGAAGGTGCTGCCGAAGAAGTCTTGGCGAATTGCTGCAGTGCATCTTGTAGATGGTACACACTGCAGCCACGGTACGACAGTGGTGGAGGGAGTGAATGTTTAAGGTGGTGGTGTTTAAGGGAGAGAGAATTGCAGACGGAGTGAATACACATGCTGAAGATGGGCTGCTGAGATTTTAGTGTTTTTAGTGTCTAAAGTGGGGGAAAAAAGTTTCATTTCATTTCAATTTTTAAAAAGGTTTTAAAATTAAATTTAGTTCTAGTTAAGTTAGTTTAGTTTAGGTTAGTTTAAGTTTAGATTAGTCTAGACAAAGTAGAGAAGGAAAAGACCGCCAGAAAGACTACCAAAGAAAAAAAAAAAACCCAGAGGAAAATAGAGGAAAAAAAAAGCCAAAGCAAAAAAAAAAAGAAACAAGAGAAGAACTACACAAACCAGTGAACGGCAGCCACACGGGGCTTCAGCAGCGGTGGTTGAGTCGGCGGCATCGGGACCGAGTTCGAGGAGGCGAGGTGACTCGGGCCGCAGCCCAGCGGTCCAGCAACCGGCACAGCCGAGGGGACTCGGGCCGCATCCCAGAAATCGGAACGCAGCCCGGCAACGGGCACAGCGGAGAGGACTCGGGCCGCATCCCAGAAATCGGCACAGCCGAGGAGATCCGGAACGCAGCCCGGCAATCGGCACAGCGGAGAGGACTCGGGCCGCATCGCAGAAATCGGCACAGCCGAGGAGATTCGGAACGCAGCCCGGAAATCCAGCAATCAGCACAGCCGAGGGGACTCGGGCCACAGCCCAACAATCCAGCACGGGAAAGGCCCGAGGAGCCAGGCCAGCAGGCACAGAGACCTCTGAGGAGAAGGAGAGCAACCAGAAGGCTCGCAACCAAGACCGTGAGTACAGGGCCCAGGGAGGGAGGCCCAGGGAAAGGCCCGAGGAGCCAGGCCGAAACAGAGGCCCAGAGACCTCTGAGGGGGAGGGGAACAGCCCGAAGGCACCGGGAAACAGTGGCTCACAGACTCAGACCTGAGAAGGGTGAACCCAGGAGCCGAGGCCCAGGGACCACGGGGTCGGAGAGGGGGACCGGGAAAGTTCGCGAACAGGGAGAGGGTAACACCAAACCCGGGGCCCCAGAAAAGCTTATTCTAAGATCAACAATACTTTACCAAAAATGAGCGAATCAGAAGATCCACAACAGCCCCGCTTCCAGATTCCCCCCAACACCACAAAAAAAGCTATAAAAACGATCAAGCATGCTCAGATGAGAGAAAAACCAGAAACTCTCTTTACTGACTGTTACAACAATGGGACAAAAAGTAACCTCATATTCTACTCAGATCAGCCAGCGGCTTGGATCAGAGCAATAAAATCACACTATACCAGTGTTAAGCTAAAAAATACCGCAAATGGGTCCATAATGAAAATTAACACACCAGGAGACAGTTCAATCACGACTGTCAACGCATACAATACCGGAACAATATTAGTGCAAGGCAACCTCGACAAATTTGCAACGGCCTTCAGGACACTGAAAAGATCAACTACGAGGGGAATGAACAGCCCCAGAGTGGCCCGCACTCCCCCCAACATTGACAACTTACCAGGAGAAAATCTGCATGGTCAAGGGATGAACGAGCCACACAGTTCAAACCAGACACTAACCCCGGGGAACCACAGCCACACGATACAACTGACAAACCCCAGCATAACTACCACGGAGGAAGCCACACATAGTTCCCCTACCATTCCCAGCCCACCAAGAGAAGAGCAGCATAGCCAGGAAGTGAGTGAGCCTTCCAGGGCCGACCAGCTTAGCCAGGAAGTGAGTGAGCCTTCCAGGGCCGACCAGACACATACCCCGGGATCACACAGCCAGATACAACCAAAAGATAAATTTTATCAATTAGAGATAGAGATGGTTAAACTTAGAGAGGAGGTCCTCAAATTGAATGACAAACAAAAGCAGGAGAGGGAGAGACACAAGATAGAGCTGAATAGACTTGATAACCAGGTGAATCTACTTAAGAATCAGGTGAAAGAGCTGCAGGAAAAAGAAGAGAGCCATAGAGGAGAGAAAACACCATTAGACCAGCAACCAGAGACTAGAGATAAGACAAGACAGAGCCGGACGGAACGGCTGCACTCCCACACGGAACAAAAGCAACAGACACACAATACAAGGGGTGCCACACAGACCGACCAGCATGCTGACTCGCAATCTTCCCCCACCACCATGGAACCACAAGCGAGCCGCTCACAAGAGATACGCACACACCAGACACCCCAGCCCAGCACACACACTATGAGTCCAGGCGAAAGCCACCAGACAGTAAACACAAACAAGGCTGACGTCGTAATACTCATAGACTCAAATGGGAAATTTCTATGGGAGAAAAAGCTCTTCCCTAGAAGTAAAGTAGAAAAGATTTGGTGCCCAACAACAGACAGAGCCATGGGATGGCTGACCAAAGCCAGATTAGGCTCCCCCCAACACATAATAATACACACGGGCACAAATGACCTAAAGGCCAAACAGAAAGAGGTAGCAACATCGCTCAGAGCAATGATTAGGAAGGCAAGCAGTACATTTCCAAACACTAGAATCACTGTTTCCACAATATTGCCGAGAACAGACTTCAACAACAACACAATTCATGAGATAAATGCCAGCATAGCAACAGAATGCGAATCAAACCACAACGTACACCTGGCCCAACACCCCACCCTCGATGAAGAATGTCTTTACGACCACGTCCACATCCAAAGGCAAAAAATATCGATCTTTGCTAAAGCCCTGAAGGACGTCGCTTTTAACCGGGTCCATACCCAGACTCCAAGAGGACCCCCCCCGACCACCAGAGATCAGCGGGGTACATATCAGGAACACTACAAAGACCACCACCACACCAACCGAGACCGGAGAGGATCCCCATGCAAAACAACATTATCAGACCTGCACCACTCCTGTCCCACAGGGGAATAGGACCGCTACCAGCCAGACAGAGGGAGAGATGCACAGGACGTACGCAATACCTCAGACAGAAACAATCCATTAAGAGACAATAAGCAGATGTGCAGCAGCATCTACTTCCGCCTTATGGATCAAGGACTAATTAATAGAAAGAACTGTAACCAAATTGTATTAACTTTTGTAGACAACTGGGGTGATCTTTTTTTTCCCCACACTTAGACACGACAAACACGTACCACTCTTTAACCTATCATAGAAAAAGATCAAACTTAACATGAAATCCTTATATATTTCAACCTGGAATATCCAAGGTCTACGCTCTTCACTGCGAGAAGTGAAGAGTAGGACCCCAGAGTTCATAGAGGAAACTAAAGATCTAGATATTATCATTTTACAGGAAACTTGGTATAAAGGAAAAGGACACACCGGCTGTCCCCAAGGGTACACTGAGCTAGTGGTCCCCTCCAATAAATTACCAAGTGTAACCCAAGGCAGAGACTCCGGAGGCATACTGATCTGGTTTAAAACAGAACTTAAGAATTACATCAAATTTATAAAAAAGGGCGAAAACCATATGTGGCTCAAACTTGAGAGGGAGATTATCTCAAACACCCAAGATGTTTACATTTGCGCACTTTATATCCCTCCAATCGATTCCCCGTACTACAAAGAGGACACCTTCTCCAACATGGAGGGGGAAATTATCCAATACCAGGCCCAGGGGAACGTGTTGATCTGTGGGGACCTCAATTCAAGAACGGGCGAAGAACCAGACTTCACCAATAATCAGGGAAACAATTACGTATTCGGGAATAACCACTTTGACATCCCTTCCCTTCCATACAGGCATAACTGCGACAAGCAGTCAAATACCAACGGTAAACAGCTACTACAGCTCTGTCGAAACCTGGGTCTGTACATTGTCAATGGTAGGTTCATAGGAGACCTCCTAGGAAGATCGACCTACTGCTCACCTCTTGGCTGCAGCACAGTAGACTATATGATTACAGACTTGGACCCATCCTCTTTCAGAGCATTCACAGTCAAACCACAAACAACACTGTCAGATCACAGTCAAATTACTATGTTTCTCAAAAAGACAGAAACAAACAACATAGAAACACAACCCAGTAAACTGTACAACACCAAAAAATCGTACAGATGGGCCAAAAACGACACGGAAAAATACCAGAAAACAATTAGCAATGCATCAACTCAAGCTCTCTTAGACACCTTTCTGGATAACATATACACTCACAATAAAGAAGGCGTAAACCGGGCAGTTAGTAAACTAAACAATATTTTTGATAATTTGGCAACAAATGCAAACTTGAAAGCTCGCAAGAACAAACCCAAAACAAAAAACTATGAAAAATGGTTTGACCATGATTGCCATAACATGAGGAAAAAACTTAGAAAACTATCAAACCAAAAACACAGACATCCAGAAAACGAGGAATTACGTCTTACTTATTGTCAGACGCTAACACAATACAGAAACACACTCAGGACCAAAAAAGAGCAATTTATTAAGAATACACTCAGCTCCATGGAGGAATCCATTGAGTCGAATTGTTTCTGGGACAACTTGAAAACACTACACAAAAAACAACACGACGATTTGTCCATTCAAAATGGGGACACATGGGTAAACCACTTTGAAAAATTATACCAGAAAAACACACTAGGACCAGAGCAACACCAAATACGCAAAAAACTTGAAAAGCTTGAAATGGCCATAAAAGATAACCAAAACCCGCTAGACGCCATAATAACAGAAAAAGAACTTCTTGAAAAACTCAAGGACCTGCGACCAGGAAAAGCTTGCGGGACAGACGGCATACTAAACGAGATGATTAAACACGCAGACGACAAACTGAAACTGGCTATCCTAAAACTCTTCAACTTGGTTCTGAGTGTCGGTTATTTCCCTGACATCTGGAACAAAGGACTCATAACACCCATATACAAAAGTGGGGACAAAATCGACCCAAACAACTATCGAGGCATCTGTGTAAACAGTAACCTGGGGAAGGTATTCTGTAGCATCATAAACAAAAGACTTATAAACTTCCTTGAAGAGCACAATGTCTTGAGTAAAAGCCAAATTGGATTCCTGCCAAACTATAGAACATCCGATCATATCTTCACCCTACAGACCCTAATTGACAAACACGTTCACCATAACAAAAGCAAAATCTACGCATGCTTTGTAGATTTCCAGAAGGCTTTCGACTCCATCTGGCATGACGGTTTATTCCTGAAACTTATCGAAAGCGGGGTAGGAGGTAAAACATATGATGTAATTAAATCAATGTATACAAACAATAAATGTGCAGTTAAAATTGGAGACAAACAAACAAAATACTTCCCACAGGGGCGGGGGGTGATGCAGGGCTCGCCAATCTCACCGACACTCTTTAATATTTACATTAATGGATTGGCAAAACTACTTGAACAATCTACAGCACCCGGCCTCACCCTATATGAATCCAAGGTTAAATTCCTCCTCTATGCCGACGACCTGGTTCTGCTGTCACCAACTAAGGAGGGTCTACAGCAGAACCTGGACCTGCTGGAGTCGTACTGCCAGACTTGGGCCCTGACAATAAATCCCCAAAAAACCAAAGTCCTTGTGTTCCAGCAAAGATCCAAACAACATGGACCCACAATAAATTTCACAGTAGGAACAACCAAAATTGAACAAACCACTCACTACACATACTTGGGCTTAAAAATCAGTTCTACGGGAAACTTCAAACTGGCTGTGAATGAACTGAAAGAGAAAGCAAGAAGGGCTTTCTATGCCATCAAAAAATCAATCCAAATAGAAATCCCAATTAGCATTTGGCTCAAAATTTTCAAATCAGTAATTGAACCAATTGCACTCTATGGCAGTGAGGTCTGGGGACCACTAACACAACAAGATTTTGCAAAATGGGACAAACACCCAATTGAGATCCTACATGCGGAATTCTGTAAAAGTATCCTCCGGACTCAAAGGAAAACAGTAAACAACGCGTGCAGGGCGGAACTAGGCCAATACCCATTAATAATCACTATCCAAAAAAGAGCCACCAAATTTTGGAATCACCTACAAATGAGCAACCCCCAATGCTATCACTACGACGCCCTGAAATGCCAAGAGCTGACCATAAAGAAGAATACCCTCAGTCAACTAGTCCTGGGACTCAATAAAGTAACTAATAACAATACTAACAATAACCAGCCCCAGGACAGTGACAGGGTAACACAAAGAATTCGACCCAACACAATCGTCGCTAAGCAAAAGGAAAAATATCTGTCATATTGGGCAGAAACAACAAAAACCCAAAGCAAACTCAATTGCTACTTGGCCCTAAACAGACAATACAACATAGCTGATTACCTGACCATGGTAAAGGATAACAAACTGAGAAGAACCTTGACAAGGTACAGACTTAGCGAACATAGCCTAGCGATCGAAAAAGGCAGACACAGGCAGACCAGGCTGCCAAGAGAAGACAGGATATGCTCTCACTGCAGTCAGGGAGTAGTTGAGACAGAGATGCACTTCCTCACAGCCTGTGGAAAATATCAGGGCATCAGAGAGAATTTCTATCAAAAATTCTCACAAATATGCCCTGAATTCAGAAATCTGACTGACAACCAAAAACTCCCATTCCTACTGGGGGAGGAGAGAAGCTGTGTAACACTGGCGGCACACTATGTTACAGCTTGCCATGAACAGAGGGACAACCAGTAAACTAAGACAAGAGTATATATAAACAAGGCGAAAATATATTTATAAACTCAGGGATATACCTGTTTATACACTGTATGAATGGAACCGCGTTTATGTGTTCAACCATAAATGTATTTTGATGCTTTGGCAACATAAGATGTACCTTATCATGCCAATAAAGCGATTTGTATTGTATTGTATTGTATTGGATGGGGTGCCAATCAAGCAGGCTGCTTTGTCCTGGATGGTGTTGAGCTTCTTGAGTGTTGTTGTAGTGCACTCATCCAGGCAAGTGGAGAGTATTCCATCACACACCTTACAGATGGTGGAAAGGCTTTAGGGAGTCAGGAGGTGAGACACTCGCCGCAGAATACCTAGCCTCTGACCTGCTCTTGTTGCCACTGTATTTATGTGGCTGGTCCAGTTAAGTTTTTGGTCAATGGTGACCCCCAGGATATTGATGGTGGGGGATTCGGCGATGGTAATATCATTGAATGTCAAGGGGCGGTGGCTAGACTCTCGCTTGTTGGAGATAATCATTGCCTGGCACTTAAGTGGCAGGTAACATTCACACCACACATCAGCCTAAGCCTGAATGTCATCCAGGTCTTGTTGCATGCGGGCATGGACTGCTTCATTATCTGAGGAGTTGTGAATGGTGCTGAACACTGTTCAGTCATCAGCGAACATCCCCATTTCTGACCTTATGTTGGAGGGAAGGTCATTGATGAAGCAGCTGAAGATGGTTGAGCATAGGACACTGCCCTAAGGAACTCCTGCAGCGATGTCCTGGGGCTGTGATGATTGACCTTCAACTACCACAACCATCTTCCTTTGTGCTAGGTATGACTCCAGCCAGTGGAGAGTTTTCCCCCCGATTCCCATTGACTTCAGTTTTACTAGGGCTCCTTGATGCCACACTCCATCAAATGCTGTCTTAATGTCAAGGGCAGTCACTCTCACCTCACTCTGAAATTCAGCTCTTTTGTCCATGTTTGGACCAAGGCTGTAATGAGGACTGGAGCCGAGATGTCCTGGCGGAACCCAAACTGGGCATCAGTGAGCAGGTTATTGGTGAATAAGTGCTGCTTGATAGCACTGTCGATGACAGCTTCCATCACTTTGCTGATGATTGAGAGTAGACTGATGGGGCGGTAATTGGCTGGATTGGATTTGTCCTGCTTTTTGGGGCCAGGACATACCTGGGCAGTTTTCCACATTGTCGGATAGATGCCAGTGTTGTAGCTGTACTGGAACAGCTTGGCTAGAGGCACGGTTAGTTCTGGAGCACAAGTCTTCAGCACGACGGCCGGAATGTTGTCGGAGCCCATAGTCTTTGCTGTATCCAGTACGCTCAGATGTTTCTTGAAATCATGTGGAGTGAATCGAATTGGCTAAAGACTGGCTTCTGTGATGGTGGGGACCTCAGGATTAGACCGATATAAGAACATAAGAACATAAGAAGTAGGAGCAGGAGTAGGCCATATGGCCCCTCGGACCTGCTCCGCCATTGAATAGGATCATGGCTGATCCGAAACTAGACTCACGTCCACTTCCCTGCCCTTTCCCCGTAACCCCTAATTCCCTTATCTGCTAGGAAACTGTCTATCTCCATTTTAAATTTATTTAATGTTGCAGCTTCCGCAGCTCTCTGGGGTAGCAAATTCCATAGATTTACTACCCTCTGAGTGAAGAAGTTTCTCCTCATCTCAGTTTTGAAAGGGCAGCCCCTTATTCTTAGATCATCCACTTGGCACTTCTGGCTGAAGATGGTTGCAAACGCTTCAGCCTTGTCTTTTGCACTCACATGCTGGGTTCCACCATCATTGAGGATGGGAATAGTCATGGGGCCTCCTCCTCCTGTTAGTTGTTTAATGGTCCATCACCATTCATGACTGGGTGTGGCAGGACTGCAGAGCTTTGATCTGATCTGTTGATTGTGGGATCGCTTAGCCCTGTCTATAGCATGCTGCTTCCGCTTTTAACATGCATGTAGTCCTGTGTTGCAGCTTCCCCAGGTTGGCACCGCATTTTTAGGTACGCCTGGTGCTGCTCCTGGCATGCTCTTCTGCACTCCTCATTGAACCAGGGTTGGTCTCCTGGCTTGATGATAATGGTAGAGTGAGGGATATACCGGTTCATGAGGTTACAGATTGTGGTGGAATACAATTCTGCTGCTGCTGATGGCCCACAGTGCCTCATGGATGCCCAGTTTTGAGCAGCTAGATTTGTTCTGAATCTATCCCATTTGGCATGGTGCTTGTGCCACACAACACGATGGAAGGTGTCCTCAGTATGAAGATGGGACTTTGGCTCCACAATGACTGTACGGTGGTCACTGCTACCAATACTGTCATGGACAGATGCATCTACGACAGGTAGATTGGCGAGGACGAGAAAAGTGATCAGCTGTCAGGTGGGAGTTTTTACTGTACATTTGATGCTGTCAAGTAATCAGCTGGAGTAATGGCCAGTCATCTCCCGCTTCAAGTAGACAGACATGGTTCCCGAGCTGCTTGAATCTCATGGCCATGAAGTGAAATTTGAAATGTAGGAGGAAAATGGCTCTTAAGTGTCTGACAACAAGCTTATAATGATTTCAATTAGGCTGCCCGCCTCCGCCGTTCGGGTCGCTGCTGCACCGGCAAATGCGCCCGAAGGAAAGGCGTGTGGAGGTGGGTTCCTGTTTTGTTTCAAATTTCCCACCCGACCCGCCTTCGATCGCGCCCACATGGACCCCAGAAAATTCCGTTAGTTTAAATGGCGATAGTCTTCTTTCACACACCACATCCTCCTTTGTTTATTACTGTTGAGCATTGGTTTGTTGCTCGCCTCTCCCCGAGTCCCAGTTAGCGAGTGGAATAATCAACACTATCATTTTCTATGCTGCTGGATTTGTCTTTTTAAATTTTCAGGCCCAGCAGCTTGGGAAACTTCAGTCTCAGAAAAACTAGTTCCCTTATTGGTGCCTTTTAATTTTAATCCACCAATGACGGAGCAACACTCTGATAAAGCAAGATATTTAATGTACTGAAGTTTGTCATATCAAGACTAATTGAAAAAGCATCAATGTTGCTTTGCTCCTGTCATTAACGTACTTCTGACGAAGCATAGGACAACAGCAAATTCAACTAATAACTGCTGATGTAACAAAAAGGAGAAATACAAGCTGTAGTACAGCAGATCATTTTTTTCATACAGTAACTGTTAAATACTAAAGTACACCGTGATATATTTATATAGTGCAACATTTATAACGTCAAACATCTCAGATCTTCATATAATGTCCCCACAAACAAAAAAACACAACTTACCTTTTCCTGAGTGATCTGCAGCACCCCCTTTAAGGACCGCTGGTTAAGCCACTCGATGCCTGGTACAACTGGGACCCCGATCCCAATTTGTATATTTAAACAGCCTCCTGCCTGTTTTGGGTGGGAGTGCTCGGCACCCATTTAAAGGCCTGCCTGAAAATTGAATCAGGTGGGCAAATGGGTGTTCAAGGAACCCACCAAATTTTCCTTTGTTGGTTTCCCATTTTTCAGGCAAGAAACAGATGACCTGCAGTTGAAAATCCCCCTCTATGATTCTATGATCACAACATGGTTTTAACATGCCTGTTTCACGGGTGATCTCTTTACTCTTTGGAAATCTTCTTTTGCCTTATAATGTCAGCATCTGTGCCATGCTAACTTTGTGTGGGTTGTACAATGGGATCTTAAACCATAGTTTCAGAACATAGTTATGATCCACTCATTATCCTACCCAAATAAACCAGGCACACATAAGGATAAAGGACTGATGTGTTAATACCAAGTATTGCATATTAATATGAGGATCATTTTCTGGAAATTGTAGGTCACCTGTAGTTAAGAAATATAAATTCTCGTGATTGATGTGCACCATTAGACTGTATTACCACATGTCTATAATAGTTCACTGTGTGGAAGTCAGCAATGGTATAAAATTATTGCTGTCTCTCCAACTGTTTACAACAAGCCCCAGGTACTGCAAGTTAGTCATATCTTGAAAGCAAGTAGACACGGTGCTCAAAAATTCAGTACCTCAGGATAAAACATCATTGTGCTGAACCTATGTTCAAAAATGGCATTAACACAGAAGGTAAGTTAGTCCAAAAATAGTTCCTCCTTATAAATAATCAAGCCCACTCCGGGACTTAAGTATATAATCAAGGGGGACACTCTAATGTAATATTGAGAGATTGCTACACTGTCAGAGGTGCTGCCTTCGGATGAGACATTGAGGTCTTGTTTCAGTTGTTTGAGTGGATATTAAAGATCTCATGATACATTTGAAGAACAGCAGAAAGTGTCCAAATGTCTAGGCTAACATTCACCCCTTAACCAACATCACCAAAGCAGATTAACCTGGCATTTATATAATTGCTGTTTGTAGGATCCAGCTAAGTACACAGTGGCTGCTGTATTGGTACAGTGTAATATTCATTACACTTCAAAATAATTCTTGGTGCTGAAGCATTTTACGATATTTCTCAGAGATTTGCTGAGGTGCGATAGAAATGCAATGTTGCCATTATAGAATACAGTATTTGGATTTAATTTTTGTAACAGTAATATCACCAATTTGAGAAGATGGAGTGAACTCATTGAGGGTGACAACTAGATTCTTCATATATTAGAGCACCTTATATTTTGGCATGGCTTAACTGCAGGTTCTTTCAACATACATGAGGTGAATTTCCATGGGGATCTCCCGCTGTTTACATTGGTTTTGCAGGGATTCCTCGGCTTTCTGTAGACAAATGGGAGAACCTCTGCGGAAATTCACTTTAAAAATATTTTACTACTGCTGTAAGTTTTTGTTTCCTGATGTATCTGTCTGAGTTGCTGAACAGAATATGTGAGTGCAAAGATTATATGTGTTACAGGACTTTTTCAGCACAATAAACTAAAACATTATGCCATACTTACCACATGAATTATGAACGCCAATATAACCAGCAGCAGAGCACCACTTACGACAATGATAGCTATAATCCAAATTGGCATGGACAATGCTGCTTTACTTGCTGTACTTGACACCACTGTTAGGGTTGGCACCTTCGTTTCTGCAGAAGCAAATTGCAGTTAACCACAAGTATAGCCTATTGTCATGAGAAAGCTTGAGTGATTAATTTTTAGAATCATAGAATCATAGAATGGTTACAGCACAGAAGGAGGCCATTTGGCCTGTTGAGCCCATGCCGGCTCTCTGCAAGAGCACTTCAGCTAGTCCCACTCCCCCGCCCTTTCCACGTAGCCCTGCAAACTTTTTTCCTTCAGGTATTTATCCAATTCCTTTTTGAAAGGCACGTTTGAATCTGCCTCCACCACCCTTTCAGGCAGTACATTCCAAATCCTAACTATTGGCTGCTTAAAAAAGCTTTTCCTCATGTCGCCTTTGGTTCTTCTGTCAATCACCTTAAATCTGTGCCTTCTGGTTCTCGACCCTTTCACCAATGGGAACAGTTTCTCTCTATCTACTCTGTCAAGACCCCTCATGATTTTGAAAGTGAATGCATTACACCATGTGGCTGCCTGAAACAATGGGGTCAATGCGGTTCAAATGGAGTATTTACCAGTGGCTAGGGTTGTACCTGACACAAAGGATGATGGTTGTGGTTGCTGGAGGCCAGTAATCACAGACCCAAGACATCACTGCAGGAGTTTCTCAGGGAAGCATCCAAAGTCCAACCATCTTCAGCTACTTCATCACTAACCTTCCCTCTATCCTACAGTCAGGAATGGGGCTTTTACTGATGATTCCACGGTGCTCAGCTCTACTCACTAGTCTCCCAATAATGAAGCAGCCAATGGCAGCCTACACCGGGACCTGGAAAACATCCAGGTTTGAGCTGACAAATGGTAGATAACATTACGTGTCTCATAAATGCAAGGTAATGACCATCTCAAACAAGAGAAAGCCCAGCCATCTTGTTTTAATCTCACTAAAAAAACAGATTATCTGGTCATTATCACATTGCTGTTTGTGGGCGCTTGATGTGCATGAATTGGCTGCTGCATTTCCTACATTACAAGAGTGACTACACTTCAACTGTACTTCATTGGCTATAAAGCACTTTGGGATGTCCTAAGGTCTTTTTTTTCTTTTAAACTGCACCAAAATCACTGAATCTCCAACTATTATAATCTTTGGGGTTACCATTGTAAAGAAGCTGAACTAGACTAGCCATATCAATACAGTTGCTACAAGAGCAGGGCAGAGACTGGGTAGTCTGATGAGTGGCTCATTTCCTGATCCATCAAAGCCTGTTGACCATGTACAAGGCTCAAGTTAGGAGTGTGATGGAATATTTACTACTCACCTGGATGGGTGCAGCTGCAACAACATTCAAGAAACTTGACGCCATCCAGGATAGAGCAGTTCATTTGACACCTCTGCCACCATGCTCAATATCCACACTCTCCATCACAAGCATACTGTGGCTGCAGTATAAATGACCTACAGGTAGCACTGCAGCAACTTCACAAAGTTAATTCGACAACACCTCCCTCCCTTGTGACCCTACCACTGAGGACAAGTATAGCAATGTTGTGGGAACACCCTCCAAGTCACACACAATCCTGACATATATCATCATCGCTGGATCTATGTCCTGGGATTCCTTACCTAACATCCTTATGGGAACATCATCACCACAAGGACTGCAGAGGACTCAGGATAAGTAAGGATGGGCAATATATGCTGTCATTTCACAGGACATGTCATGCAGACCACCCTGAAACTTTTAGGGATACTTGGAAAATGGCATGTGGCCCACAACCCCTAATCATCGGGAATAGTGGAAAGGATGAACCGGACCTTAAAGGAAAGACTTAGGAAGGAGATAGAGGGGTACCCAAAGAATTGGGACAAGGTCCTGCCTTTAGTTCTCATGAATATCAGGGCCAGCCTCTCCAAAAGCACAGGACACTCTCCATATGAACTGATGACCGATAGGGCGATGAGGACCCTGATTCATGTGTTGGTACCGGTCCTGACCGAAGCTCAAACGAGGGAGGTTAACCGGGACAAGTTCGTAAAAGACCTGTATGAGACCTTGAGGAAAGTACAATGGGAAGCTGCAAATAACATGGGACGCCAGCACCAGAAGAAAAGAATGTTGTTAGAGCCACAGAAATTACAGGAGTGGAAGTTAGGGGACCAGGTCATGGTGAGAAATTATGCCCGGGTAGGGGCTTTCGAGCCATTGTACATGGGGTCGTACAGTATAGTGGACAAGGCAAGCCATATGGTTTAAGCAGTGCAGCTGCCAAAACAGACAAAGTGGTTCCACATTAATCAATGTAAACTCTATGACCCTGGGAAGAGGGGAATAAAATGAACCAGAGCCCAGGGAACGATCATGAGTTTGAGCAATGTAAGTTTTCCTCCCATGTTGTGGGATGATGACGAAAACCCAGAGAGCGGAGCGGTGAGAAGGAGTAGTTGAACACCCCGACCTGGGGTGCCTTGGATGTCTCCTCGCACACCGACCCCGAGCCACAAGAGGTCCCAACTGGACAGTAAGGAAAAAGGGACGCGGTGATTGCAGCAATCACAGCATGTATAATATGTATATAACCTAAGTTTGACCTATGGAGGGAAGACCTCTCACAGAGCGTTGCTATTTTTCTTTTCTTTCATTTGCAGAGGCAAGTCGAACAGAGGATGCAGGATGGAATGCACTCTGTGGCTGGGCCTGTTGGTAATCCTGATCAGATCAGGACAGATGGAGCGAGGCGACATTGAGATGTCGTTTACTTACGGGTCTATGGGAGGAGCTGGGCCCACCATAACACAGGGAGGTAGAGCACGGGGCACTGACGGGATAGCTACATACTTCCATGAGGGGGAATGGCCGGGTTGGTTGGGGTCAAATTCCACTAAATATTCCAATTACACTGGTTACAAATTCGGTGAAGCATCAGTGCCCTGCCCCAAATTAAATATCACCACCAAAAAGGTACTGGTGAACAAGGGAAGGCAAGTGTGCCTAGAATGCTGGGAAAGTATCTCCGTGGGATGGTGGTGGTGGCTATGGAAAACAGACAAGGCAAAGGGTAATGAATCCACGGATTGGGAAAGATTGGGGAACGACTTGTACAGATCGATTGTGAGGACAAAGGAGGGTGTAAAATTATGTTGGGACAAGTGGTGGAAGGAGGAACAAGGGGTTTATGTGTGTGTGGGAGGATCAGAACGTAAATGCCAGAAGGGGGTGTCCATCGCGTTTAAATGGCAATGGCAAGATTCCGGGTCTGGAATAGGCTGGACTCAAAGTTTCGATTCGTGTGTGGTCCCAGAACCTCCAAACGCAGTCAGTGCTACCGAACAAGTAACGCATGATAAGAAGCCCCTACCATCAGCCCCAAAGACATGGGATAAAGAGGTTAAGTGCCCCATAATGACATAAGTACCATGACGTGCATTACGAGGTAACATCTGTCACCCTTAATTTGACAAAGTACAGCTACCCCGGTGGTGCCCAGCTGAAATGGAAAAATTGTACGAGAAACTATTAAAAGCAATGTTCCGGCAATTCTACGAGTTGAACTATGGGGATGAAAGTCGGAAGGATTTGTATAAACGAGCTGACAACAGTCACACCGGCTTGGGGAGATGGAAGAGGGGATTGATCAATGACGCGGCCGAGGTGTTTAATACAGGGACGTCACTGGTCAATAGTATAGCTGATGCCCAGCTGCAAATGCAGGTCATTACCTTACGGGATCAGTTAAAGAGGATACCGGAGGAGGGTAATGAGATTGAGGGACAGGAATTACGACCTGAGCATTTGACAAAACTGGTAAAGGTAGTGGAGCTTTCCCAAAACATTACTACACTTTCCAGCAGGAAACGCGAGAGGAGATCAGGAAAATGACCACCCCACATTGGGTTTAATATTGAAATTCCTCCCTGGATCCGAATTGCCTCACATGTATTGATAATTGTGCAATTAATTATGGTGTTGTATCTGTTCAGGTTATCGTGTAAAACGAAACGAAGGGTAAAAAGGGAAAAACAGGAAAGACTGTATAAAGGGGATTTGGAATTATAGAATCAAATGTAGAGACTGTGGCCTAGAAATTCAGTGCCCTTAGCACCGATTTTGCGGCGCTAGAGGGCCTAGCGCTGCAATTGGCGCCGGTTCCTAAATTGCCTGGGGCCCTTCCGCGGCGGTAGACCGGTAGCGCTGCGCCGGCACCGATGACGTCATCGGTGTGCGCAGCGTCCCGGTTGCCGTGGTAACCCGGCCCCAAGCCGAAATTCAGTTGCGGCCGCCTCGCCAGTGGCAGCCGCAACTAAGACTCCGGCAAACGAGTGCTGCCGGAGTCTGCGCCGGCGCTTTAAGGAGGCGCGGCGGCCGGCCGCTTTCCCGCCGGCCGCCTGCCCGCAGCTCCCTCCCCGGACTTCTCCCCCCCGCCCCCCCGGAACAGATGCAAGCCCGGCACTTGTCCGAGGTGCCGGGCTCATTTTTGAGGAGATTTGCGCGGGCCGCGGCCGGGTGCAGGCAGCTCCTCCTTAACGGAAGGAGGAGGCCTGCACTTCCCCAGCCTGCCGCACCGCATCGGGTGCCGCAGCGCCGGAATTGCGGCGCGAAACGGCAGTTAGCGCCCTTTTCCAGGCGCTAAGACCCTTCAGTAGCGCCGGCAGCCGTTTGGGCGCGGCGCCACTGAATTTTTGGCGCGCGCAGGGGACTTAGCGCCGGCACTAATTTCCGGCGCTAAAGCCCTGGCTAAGCCAAAACCCAATTTCTAGGCCTGTGTAAAAAAATGTGAGATTTGGCTGGGACCGACAATGCACTCTCCAAAGCAGAAGAATGGATGGGAGTAATATCTCTAATGTAAGAGATATTAAAGGGGGGAGATGTAGGATCCATTCCTCCCCCCCAATGGTAAAAATTGGACTATGAAATATAAAAAACCCAGAACTGCAGAGCCCGCAAAAAGGGCTCGGCAATAAAGGGTTAATTCAAACATTGCAGCCGAAACTATGACTGGATCACAGACAATCTAAAATACGAATGCCTCTGAACAACAACATTCGCATATTCATTTACCTTAAGGGGTTACATTGTTAAAGAAGACCATGGCCCCCGAATAACTAGTATCAGTGCAGGCCTAGACAATGGGCCGAGCCTTGAACCATTTGAATACTTCGCATATGCAGTCACCTTGGAAGGTTGCATTGTCAGAAAAGTATCTCTAATCAATGGACAATACAAGGGACAATTCACACATTTTGAAATGGCCATCGTATGCTCAGGAGTGTAAGGTTCACAAGAATTTTGGAAAATTTCTACAGCCCCCGAAGATTATTTTTTTGATTAAAGAAAACCTGGGTGGAATATACCTTAGAAACCCAGGGTATCAAAATGGCTGTCAGGCCTCGTGGCAGAAGACAAAGACGGCCTGCCAGAATATCTCCCATTGCTGGCTGACAAAAGGATTTGAAAACACCAGCCTGTGTGAATACGTTGAAGTACTTGAAACTGTCAATCAACTGCAGTTTAGGAAGTTTCACTCACAGGACAAAGGGTTGTTTGTTTATAAGCCCTCTACAATGTTGACTCAAGGGCTTAAGTACTTAAAGCTGTCAATCAGTCGCAGTTGGGCGGTGACCACAGAACAATGGATTGTTTACAAAGCACTTGAGTGCTGTTGGCTGAACACTTAAGGATTCAGTGAGACATTTCAAACTGGTCGCAAACCAGTTAAAATGAATGGGTAACACATTCAAACCCATTACAGTCAATGGGGACAGTTTGGTCCCTTTTGTATAGCCCAGATACATCCAGATTTGGGCGCGAAGACAATGGCTCCCAATGGGGTATAAAGATAGCCCCTCAGAAAGCCATTTTCTCTGCCGCCTCGCCTCCGTGCCCTGCCTACAAGGGGAACAGCTCAACAGCCCGCCCAAAGAAGTGGAATACCAGCAGTTACTTTTGAATTACTGGGGTATCTCTACTTCGGGTCTGGTGAAGAATCCAAGACAGACCGCAGGGGCATGGAGCAGGCATTTACTGGTGAGCATAAAACTTTCTGGCCCTTTACAAGGCAACCTAGATAGGTATTAGGGGTGGGAATTAAAGGGGGATTTTGTTAAATTGTAATTTTAGTCAATTTTCCCTCGATGTGTCCATTTCTCCTCCCCTATTAAGCAAAAGTGTGCTGTATTAAGCAAAGGTGTGCTGTATTAAGCAAAGGTGTGCTGTATTAAGTAAAAGAGTGCTGTATTCATCATTATTTTCCATTTATTCTTATTTTCAATAAATACTGGTCTTCTTTGCACCCAACCACGAGTCTCATTTTGTCTACATCACTACTGAAATAAGTCCGACGGTCAGAACCAGAAAAGAGGAGCGATTCAAAACCGCACGGGGCTCTGGAGCAGCTCAGATACTTCTGACTGGCCAGAGACAATAACCCCATTACACCAAAAACACCCCCTTGTATTTTCTACAAAATGGCGACCACGGCAGGAATGTCAGCAACAGTATGCGATGTAGCAGACGGTGGTCTGGGTCTGGAGAGAGCAGCAGTTATTGGTTTTCTTTTTATCCCACTGATCTGTTGGTGGTTAGGTTCCCGCAAGCTTAGGAAAGTTAGAGCAGAGAGTTGGGATAGGGAAATGGAGATTGAAGAATACCAGGCCAAGATAGAGTGCCTGGTGGACCAGCTTAGTGATGGCAAAAGCCACACGAGGTACAAATTAGAGTACCTGAAGTGCCTAGTTGCAGAGGCCAAGAGCAATGAGACGAGGGTGCGGGAGGAGTACGCCCGCCTCATACAAGAAGTAAAAGAGCAGGAGGAAAAGGTTAGGGAGGTAAAGGCGGCGTATAAGCTGGCCTGCGACCAAGGGTTTGAGGAAGCAGATCATGGCCCCTGTAGGGAAGAGATAGAAAGCTTGAATATGGCTTTAAAGAGGGCAAAGGGGATGATATGTCTTATCAGCCCGAAGACAGGTCAGTTGGACTTTACTGGCAACCCAAATAGAACCGTCCCACAGGCAACACCCAGAACAAGGTTGGTCAGGGAATCAGAGGTCCCACGACCGCCACCCACAGCTCTGAGAAACATGAGGGGTATCGAGACACCCCAACCCAAGGGAAAAGTCCAGGAGGTTAAACCTGGGAGCCAGAGTAAGAAAGAGTGGCACCAGGAGGGGAACCGTCCCTCTCAGGCTAAGTTAAATTGTTATGGGTGTGGGAAAGACAGTCACTGGCGAAAAGACTGTAAGAATCCCTGGAAGGATAACAAGGGAAAGGATCCCACAGCCCCAGCCCAAAAGGCAGGGCCAGATATCCCTCCCGCAGCGATTGAGTCATTTTTACAGTCCCTACGATCTCTCCTCCTGGCCAGCCAGGGAAAAATAGCTGCCACCACCGGTGCTGTAGTTCCCTCGGCCCCCTCTGCTGCCCCACTATGACTTGAGCCAGCACAGCCTGTCGATCTGTGTCCCCGCGAAAATGCTGAGGGGAGCAGGCCCTATGATAAGATGGGGGTGAAGATGGTGCAGGGGAGATAGTCGGTGGACACTGGAGCTTCCAGCACGGTGGTCCACTCGGAAGACCTGACCAATTCACCCCGTCTAACAAGGTCCCATTTAGCTTAATGGGACCCACAGGGAAACGGGCAGCTGGGATTGAACCTGAGGTCAGAAATCCTCAGCCCGCAGCGGGTACAAGCTCATAGGCTGCACAGGCAGGCGCTGTGGCTTGTGTTAGGGGAGGAGCCATTCATGACCAGTGTAAGTTGTTTAAGCAGGGGGACAGGGAAGGAGAGTTCTGGGACCCCTGTAGAGCAGGCCCGGTAGCAGCAATCCGGGACAAGGGAGGCACACAGGGGATAGTTTTGGCCCCGGACCAAAAGCGGGTCCAAGCCCAAGATTCCGCCTTTAAGGCCGCCCTGGTAAGGGAAAAGAGTTCAGAACAGGGTTACTGGCAGGCTGCTAGTTATATTAAACAATGCAAGTTGTTTAAGCCGGAGGCAGGGAAACAGGCAGCTGGGATTGTACCTGAGATTAGAAATCCTCAGCCTGCAGTGCGTACACTCACACAGACTGCACATGCAGGCGCAGTTGCGTGCATGAGGGGAGAAGTTCCCCAGCACTTGGCCCGAGCGATTTCCCCTCTCTTATGGGACTCCGGGGAGGAGCCTGAACCAGGTTTTAGACCTGAAGGGGAAGACTCTCAGCCACCGGCAGCCGGTGGCGAGGGATTGCCTGTCCCCAGCCCAGGTTTGGGAAGGGAGGGACCCGAGGGAGAAGGTCCCCAGCCAGCAAGGACTGTGACCTGAGCTAAGGGTCCGCTCGCCAGGGTAGCCCCACCAGCGACACTCCCTAGGAGGTCTCTTCGGGTACCCCAGCCCAAGAAAGTATGGTCACCAGCTTTCCAGTAGAAAAGGGCGGTCTCCCGAGTTAGGGAGAAGCCAAAAGACAGAGGTCCCCAGCCAGCAGCCATAAGCTGCGAGGGACCAGAAGTTGGGACCAGTCCAGCCACGCCGCAGGGAGCAGCCTGTAACAGTCCAAACAGGGATTCGGCTGGCCGCCCGGAGACAGGCGGTGCTTGTATATAGCTTTGTTTAAGTAATATGTATAGAGGATTAAGTTAGAATGTGTTAATTTAAATTTTATATTGCAATTCGGCAGTGTTAATTATTAGAGTATGGCCTAGAAATTGAGTTTTGGCTTAGCCAGGGCTTTAGCGCCGGAAGTTAGTGCCGGCGCTAAGTCCCCCTGCGCGCGCCAAAAATTCAGCAGGGCCGCGCCCAAACGGCTGCCGGCGCTACTGAAGGGTCTTTGCGGCGGTAAATCGGCGCTAACTGCCGTTCTGCGCCGCAATTCCGGCGCTGCGGCACCCGATGCGGTGCGGCAGGCTCGGGAAGTGCAGGCCTCCTCCTTCCCTTAAGGAGGAGCTGCCTGCACCCGGCCGCGGCCCGCGAAAATCTTTTTAAAAATGAGCCCGGCACCTCGGACAAGTGCCGGGCTTGCTTCTGTTCCGGGGGGGGGGGGGGGGGAAGTCCGGGGAGGGAGCTGCGGCCAGGCGGCCGGCGGGAAAGCGGCCGGCCGCCGCGGGGCCTTTAATGCGCCGGCGCAAAGACTTGTAAGACTCTGTTGCCAGAGTCTTAGTTGCGGCTGCCACGGGCGAGGCGGCCGCAACTGAATTTCGGCGCTGGGGCCCGTCGGCATGGCAACCGGGACGCTGCGCACACCGATGACGTCATCGGTGCCGGCGCAGCGCTACCGGTCTACCACGGCGGAAGGGCCCCAGGCAATTCCGGCGCCGGCGCCAATTGCAGCGCTAGGCCCTCTAGCACCGCAAAATCGGCGCTAAGGGCACTCAATTTCTAGGCCTATATGTTTTAATTATGGTACCGTTCCAGAATCTTGTCTATGTTAGCTGAGGTCGCGGGACCCGATCACATTCCCCCGAACCAGGGAACCTGGCTAGATGTTTTTTTTTAAAGTCTTTTTCAGAGTTTCGGGAGGTGCAGAGGACCATCGTGTCTTTGGATGCTCGGGGAAGGGAGCACCCCTAGCCCACGAAGGGAGGGGTCTGCAGGAGGCAGATGCCCACAGCTATTAAACTGTTATTGGAAATCCAGATTAAGATTAAGAGTTTACAAAAAACTTGTTAATAATTTTATATTTTGTATTATGTACTGGTCCCAACTCCAAAGGAAATAATGTGTGAGTTTAGTTCCTAACTGTGAGATTGTACTACTTGTTTAGAGTTAATTCAACAAATTGCATATGCCTATGAATTGTTGTGTCCATAGATTGTGAAAGTTTGAAATACATTTATGGCTGAAGAATGGTGCCATTTATTAAAGTGTCAGACAATTGCATTACAAAAAAAAGGAAGCTCGTTTTCTTCCATTTGTATTTTTAACAGATATGTTTTGGCTTGGTGGTAATCCCATTAAAGATGTTGTATCGTGTTAAAACTATGTCACAAGTGGTGCAGGGACATTGGACCCCCTCCATGCTTGAAGTTTTGTAAATACTCAGTGGTGCAGGGGCATTGGACCCCTCCATGTTTGAATTATTGTAACTAATCATGTTTTCTATCGATAGATGCCTACCGGGTACTGCGATTCTCTCTGGGTAGGGGAGATGGAGGTTTTGGGGGATCAGAGATAGATATAGATAAGTATGAGAGAAGGTTGTTTGTGGGGGTCCGAAATTATTGCTCACCTTTAAACAGGATACTACAAGCAAGTTTTAGTATCCGATGGGGGACTGTAAGGTTCGCAAGAATTTCGGAAAATTTCTACAGCCCCCGAAGATTATTTTTTTGATTAAAGAAAACCTGGGTGGAATATACCAGGGTATCAAAATGGCTGTCAGGCCTCATGGCAGAAGACAAAGACGGCCTGCCAGAATATCTCCCATCGCTGGCTGACAAAAGGATTTGAAAACACCAACCTGTGTGAATATGTTGAATTACTTGAAACTGTCAATCAACTGCAGTTTAGGAAGTTTCACTCACAGGACAAAGGGTTGTTTGTTTATAAGCCCTCTACAATGTTGACTCAAGGGCTTAAGTACATATAGCTGTCAATCAGTTGCGGTTGGGCGGTGACCGCAGGACAATGGATTGTTTACAAAGCACTTGAGTGCTGGTGACTGAACACTTAAGGATTCAGTGAGACATTTCAAACTGGTCGCAAACCAGTTAAAATGAATGGGTAACACATTCAAACCCATTACAGTCAATGGGGACAGTTCAGTCACTTTTGTATAGCTCAGATACATCCAGATTTGGGCGCGAAGACAACGGCTCCCAATGGGGTATAAAGATAGCCCCTCAGGAAGCCATTCTCTCTCTGCCGCCTCGCCTCCATGCCCTGCCTACAAGGGGAACAGCTCAACAGCCCGCCCAAAGAAGTGGAATACCAGCAGGTACTTTTGAATTACTGGGGTATCTCTACTTCAGGCTGGTGAAGAATCCAAGACAGACCGCAGGGGCACGGAGCAGGCGTTTACTGGTGAGCATAAAACTTTCTGGCCCTTTACAAGGCAACCTAGATAGGTATTAGGGGTGGGAATTAAAGGGGGATTTTGTTAAATTGTAATTTTAGTCCATTTTCCCTCGATGTGTCCGTTTCTCCTCCCCTATTAAGCAAAAGTGTGCTGTATTAAGCAAAGGTGTGCTGTATTAAGCAAAGGTGTGCTGTATTAAGCAAAGGTGTGCTGTATTAAGTAAAAGAGTGCTGTGTTCATCATTATTTTCCATTTATTCTTATTTTCAATAAATACTGGTCTTCTTTGCACCCAACCACGAGTCTCGTTTTGTCTATATCGCTACTGAAATAAGTCCGGCGGTCAGAACCAGAAAAGGGGAGCGATTCGAAACTGCACGGGGCTCTGGAGCAGCTCAGATACTTCTGACTGGCCAGAGACAAACCCCAGGGGCAACCAAAACCACACCCCACCTTGGTACCCCCCCTTTTCTACAGGAGGAGGCCAGGAAATGTGTTTCAAGATTGCAAGTTGGTTTTGGTTTGAGTAAAAGATCACTTCGAAGACAGTGGTGTGGGAAGCCAACGGTAGAACAGCAAGCAGAAAGATTCGGGCCTACAATCAACTCCAAGAGACAGCCGATCGGGAGTGGTGATTGCATGTTTCAGTCAAATCATAGAGGGGGCTTTTGTGATTGAGTCTGAGTAAGTTTGTGAGTTTCAGTCAGATCACAATAAGGGTTTTGTGATTGAGCCTGGGTAACTTTATATGTAACAGTCAAATCGCGGACGAGTTTAACTGTGTCATATTGTGTCGATGCAAATTACCCTTGCATAGGGGTTTGTATTTTGGGGTTGTTAGCCTGATATAAATCGTAGGGATTTATACTGGAGAAGCAATTGTGTGTGTGTGTTCAATAAACAAATGATCAAAAGTTGAGCCAAAACCCTGTGCCGTGTGCATTTTATTCAAGAACTGTGTGGAATGGGGGACCAGTATCGGAGAAAACTCCTTATAGGCAGGTGACCAAAAGCTTGGTCAAAGAGGTAGGTTTTAAGGAGCGTCTTAAAGGAGGAAAGAGAGGTAGCGAGGTAGACAGGTTCAGGCAAGGAATTCCAGAGCTTAGGGCCTAGGCAACAGAAGGCATGGCCACCAAAGATTGAGCGATTATAATCAGGGATGCTCAAGAGGGCAGAATTAGAGGAACGCAGATATATCGCGGGGGGGGGGGTGGTTGTGGGGCTGAAGGAGATTATAGAGATAGGAAGGGGCAAGGCCATGAAGAGATTTGAAAACAAGCATTTGAATTTTGAAATCGAGGTGCTGCTTAACCGGGAACCAATGTAAGTTAGCGAGCCCAGGGGTGATGGGCGAACGGGACTTGGTGCGAGTTAGGACATGGACAGCCGAGTTTTGGATGACCTCAAGTTTACGTAGGGTGGAATCTAGGCCCCTCATATTTTTATACACCTCAATTAAATCACCACTCAGTCTCACCTGTTCCAAAAAAAACAAGCTGAGCCTATCTAATCTTTCCTCATAGCTAAAATTCTCAAGTACTGGCAACATTCTCGGTAATCTCCTTTGTAACCTCTCCAGTGCAAACACCTCTTTCCTGCAATGTGATGACCAGAACTGTCATCAGTACACTAGCTGTGGCCTAACTGGTGTTTTATATCATTCTAGCCAAACTCTCTGCTCTTATAATCTATGCCTTGGGTAATAAAGGAAAGTATCCCGTATGCCTTTTTAAACACCTTAAAACCACTGTAGTTGTAGAGGGAGAGGAAATTATTGGGTTTGCAGTTGAGCCAGCTGTAGGTATTGAAAATGCAGAAACATTTAGAAGAAATGTGAGAATGATGCTGATGAAAGCCCATGTTATTAAAATTGATTGATCGTTGGCTAAATTTAGTTATAACTTACGCGAAGTAAATGTTGGCGTCTGTGTCGCGGGCTGAGATGAAACTGTTGGAGTGTCTGTTGACCCTATGGAGGGTGAGTTGGATATAGCAGTCGTAGAAGCAGATGAAAGTGTTGTAGTTGCAGGTGATCCTGATGTTGCAGATGTTGAAGGTGAGG
Source organism: Somniosus microcephalus (assembly GCF_052327205.1). Lineage (NCBI taxonomy): Eukaryota > Metazoa > Chordata > Chondrichthyes > Squaliformes > Somniosidae > Somniosus > Somniosus microcephalus. The sequence goes on from NC_140988.1 coordinate 285,944,107, forward strand.
AGACTTCTGGAGGTGGAGTGGTGTCAGCTGTAATAATGAAGAAGCAGAAACATTTTCCAAAATGTCTGCATAATTCAGTACATAACAACTTGCCGTTCATAATGATTGATTTCAGAGTAAAGTTAAAAATTGATTATATTATTTCTAATTCGTCAGAGTGTTGAGGAGAAGGATCAAAATATTGGAGTTGTCTCTGATGAGATTGAGATGGATATTATTATAGCAGCATTTGGAAATGTTGGAACTGCAGTTATGTCTGTTGTAGACATTTAACCCAGGGAATGATTTGCAGTTAGATTGGTGAAATAATCATAGGAACAAATGTGTTGAGAGTCAGCACAGACTGTCAGGTATTAGTTATTGCAATCCTGAGGTCAGTGTTGTTGACCCATTGGAGGATAGAATAAAACTGTTGGAGCTGCAGGTGAGTGTGCTGTAAATTTTGCAGATGAAGGGAGATCTGGAATAAGATATGAGAAAGACAAGTAAGTAATAAATGCTCTTTGACAATCATTTGTCTAAGGCCGGACTGAGTTATTGCTTACGTGAAGTCAGTGTCTGCATCTGTGTGGAGGAAAGAGTTGAAATTGCAGTGGACTCTGTGGAGGGTGAGTCAGGTATTGATGTTGTAGGAATTGTTGAAGGCTTTGGATTTGGGATTGTGTCCGCTACAATTCAGAAAGGATGGGGAGGATAATCAACAGAATGTCAGAATCTATAATAAGCAATAAGTGTTCTTGGTGATCATTGACTGGAGTCAGAGTGCAGTCATTACGTACCTGATGTAATTGTTGAAGATTTACTTGTTGCTGCAGTTGTTGCTGCAGTTGATTCTGAACTTATTAGAGCTGAAGCGTCTGTAAAGGGAAGAAGGCTTTATAATTCACAGTGAGCATGATGATATGTTTTAAGAGCAAAACAAAAATGTATCTAAATGCTACTGTGAATGTGGATGCAGCCGACAGTGTCAGAGTTGCAGTTGTGCCTGCTGTAGAAATTAAAGCAATGGAGATATTTGCAGGAAGTTCTGAGGAATGACGATAAGGATTGAACCATGTTGAGTCACTGAATATTGGCAGCATTGACCATTGCTTACCTGAGGTTACTGCTGTTGGCCCTGTTTGGGATGGAGATGAAACTGTTGTAGTTTGCATTGTCTTTGTGCTCCGTGATTCTGATGCTGTAGTTGAGGAGGGAGAGGAAACTATTGGGTTCTTAGTTGAGCCAGCTGTAGGTATGGAAGATGCAGAAACATTTAGAAGAAAGTGCGAGAATGATGCCGATGAAAGCCCATGTTATTAAAATTGATTGATTGTCGGCTAAATTTAGTTATAACTTACGTGAAATAAATGTTGGCGTCTGTGTCGAGGGCTGAGGTGAAACTGTTGGGGTGTCCGTTGACCCTATGGAGGGGGAGTTGGATGTAGTAGTCGTAGAAACAGATGAAAGTGTTGTAGTTGCAGGTGATTTTGATGTTGCAGGTGTTGAGGGAGATGAGACTTTTGGAGGTGCAGTTGTGTCAGCTGTAATAATGAAGAAGCAGAAACATTTGCCAAAAGGTCTGAATAATTCAGTACATACGAGAGGAGCAGCTAGAGGTGGGGCGAGAGGAGTGGGAGCAGTGATGCTAAAGAAAGCCTTCAAACCGAAAAATCAAGGAGTGACATCACAGTGCCACAGGGGCCTGAGCAGGAGCGAGAGCGGAGGCAGGGCAAATAAAGAGCGCGGCAGAGGAAGGCTCGAGAGCAGAGGCAGTGGACCTGAGTGGGAACAACGCAACAAAGGCAGAATTTGAAAGAGTGACACCAGAATTAATAAGTGATGTCGGCACAATGGAAGGAGCTGATTGGTGAGTAGCTGGTAAGTGTTTCTAGGTAATAGTCTATAAAGTAAAGGCATGGCAGAGCAGCTCAGCCCCGTGGAATGCACATCCTGTGCCATGTAGGTAGTCCTGGACGCTTCTCGTGGCCTGGACGACCACATGTATGGGAATTGTTGTCAGCTACAGCAGCTTGTGCTCCGGGTTTCGGAGCTTGAGCGGCGGCTGGAGTCACTGCAGTGCATCCACGAGGCTGAGAACTTCATGAATAGCATATTTCAGCAGGCGTTCACCTTGCAGCTTAAGAGTGTGCAGGCAGAGAGGGGACCGCCAGACAGAAGAGGAAGACCAGGCAGGTAGGACAGGAATCTCCTTAGTACATCTTGCTCGCTAACAGTTTTTAGCTCTGAATACTGGTTGGGGAAATGGTTCCTCTGGGAAGTGCAGTAAGATTGGTGAAATGATCATAAGGAAAAAATGTGTTGAGAGTCATCACAGACTGTCAGATATTAGTTATTGCAATCCTGAGGTCAGTGTTGTTGACCCATTGGAGGAAAGAATAAAACTGTTGGAGCTGCAGGTGAGTGTGCTTTAAATTCTGCAGATAAAGGGAGAACTGGAATAAGGTATGAGAAAAATATAAGTAATAAATGCTCTTTGACAATCATTTGTCTGATGCCGGACAGAGTTATTGCTTACGTGAAGTCGGTGTCTGCATCTGTGTGGAGGAAAGAGTTAAAATTGCAGCGGACTCTGTGGAGGGTGATTCAGGTATTGTTGCTGCAGGAATTGTTGAAGGCTTTGGATTTGGGGTTGTGTCCGCTACAATTGAGAAAGCAGAGGGAGGATAATCAACAGAATGTCAGAATCTACAATAAGCAATAAGTGTTCCTTGGTGATCATTGATTAGAGGCAGAATGCAGTCATTAGATACCTGACGTAATTGTTGATGATTTATTTGTTGCTGCAGTTTATTCTGACGTCATTACAATAGAAGCTTCTGTAAAGGGAAGAAAGCTTTATAATTCACAGTGAGCATGATGATGGCCCGTATTTTCCGATGCCTATGGGTGTGTACGAGCTTTGTACGAGCCCTGTTCCTGGGACTAGGGACAGGGTCACTGGCAAGGCTTGGAAGCTAAGCAGAGCCAGGCCTGGTTAGTACCTGGAGGGGTGACCATCAGGGAAGACCAGGTGCAGAAGGTCACGGGAGGAGCCCCAGGACGGGTGGCTGGTGAGCAGGCCCGGGCGTTGGGCTGAAGATTGTCGTGACAGGAGGAATGGTGGAAATGGAATGGCGGCGCGCACAGATGCAGCGGCTTTGCTTCTCCCAGGACGGTGCTATTTACGTTTAATGTTAATGTTATTTGTACTGGACTCATGGGAGCTTGCAAGATCACATTTCGTTGTGCATTGTACAATGACAATAAAGTTGAATTATTGTACAGACCCATATAGACATCGGAAATGCCGGTTTCAGGCATGCGAAGCGCATGCGCTGAAAACCGGCATTTCCGATGTGTCAAGAATGCTCTTGACAGATTGGACGCCTGGCCTGGAGAAGGGCCACTGCGGGGGGAGAGTTCCGCTCCCTGCAGAACCTCCACCCGCTGAAAACCCTTAGAAATCTTACGCCTGGTAAAAGCAGGCATGAGGCCTGCTTTTACCAGCATAAGCATTTAAAAAATAAAAAATATAGTTTTTTTTCACTCATTTATAATTTAAAAGTACATTTAAAAAAGGTAAGTTTAGTTTTAGCCCTGTAAAAAACTTTAATTATTTTTTTCAAAGAATAAAAATTTGTTTACAATATTTAATTTAATGTAATTGTAACTCATTTTAACAACGTGATGTTTTTTTCAAAATTTATTTAATGTTTAATGTCTTTTTGGGTTGATCGTCATTCATACTTTTGACAAGTCTACCCTTCAAAAATATGAAGGGGGATTCCCTTCTTTCATTGGCTCGCTTGGCCCACGTGATCCCAGGGACACTTACGAACTGCATGCGCCCCTGGGATACGTGGGCCCTGCGCATTTCGAGTGAGGAGAGGCCCATGGACGGAAGTGTCCCGACCTCGGGAGCTCTCAGATAACTGCGTAGATTTTTTTCCGATAGGAAGCATCCGCCTGCAGGAAGCCTCCTATCGGAAATTACGGGCCATTGGCCCAGAAATTCGGGTTGGAAGCTTCCCGCGGGTGCAAGCCTCCGACCTGCACTTACCTAGCGCGCCGGACGTTGTGCCATGGGCCCGCGTGGGATTCTGATCCTGGGCCTCCTCCAACTGCCGGCGTGCAGTGCTTGCGTATCCAAGGGGCGCAGTTAGTTCGAAGTGTCCCCTGGGATCACGTAGGCCATGGAGAGCCAATGGTAGCAGGGAATGCCCATTCATAAATTTGACAGGAAGAGCTATCAAAACTATAAATACAAATCAGCCCCAAAACATCACTAAAACTTCAAATACATTTTTAAAAAATCACATTTTTAATATAAGTATAAATTACATAAAATAACTATTTTAAACAATTTAAATTTTTGAAAAAATTAATTACAGTTTCTAACTGGGCTAAAAATAAACTTACCTTTCTTTAAAGTATTTAAAAATAATAAACCTGTGGAAAAAATGTTTTAATTTTACTTAATTCACCACTTACCTTGTTAAAATCAGGCCTTGCGACTGCTTTTTAAAAGTGTAACTCCTGGAGACTTACTCTCCCGGAGAAACCTGCAAAAAAAACGTAAGTTCCAGGCACACGCGCTGCCTCTCCGGCGCACGCGTTCGACCTGTGAACCCCTTCCTTTAAGGGAACGGAAGATCTGGTTTGCCGCACATGTGCAGTGCATGCATGAAACCGGCACTTTCATTGGACCTACGCATGAGTGCCCTGCGCGTACTCACCCATGGGGACCCGAATTTCTGGGCCAATGGCCCAGTAATTCCGTTCCAAACGCGTGAGTACGGTCGGGGTACTCACGCGTCTGGCCGGAGGAAATGCCGGTTTTCAGCATGCACAGTGCATGCGGGGAAAACCGGCATTTCCTGTCCTCTGAACGAAGGGGTTCAGAGGCAGAACGCGTGCGACTGCACAGGCAGCGCGTGCGCAGTAAAATTCCTTTTTTTTTTCAGAGTTGCGCGCGTGTAAAGGCCTCCGGTCTTTACGCGTGGAAAAACAAGACGTAAGTATTTTGTTTTTCAGGTAAGTTGGCTTTTAGTACAATGTAGAATTTTTTTTTCCACAGGTTTGTTATTTTTAAAGAATTTACAGGATGGTAAGTTTAGTTTTAGACCCTATTTTTTTTAAATTTATTTTTTCAAAAAATTGATTAATTGTTTAAAACATTTTAAAAAACTTATTTATAGTTATTATAATCAGTGGGATGTTTTTTAAAATTTTATTTAAAGTTAAAGTAATGTTTTGGCAGCCCATACTTTTCATGAATTTGACAGCTCTTACTTTCAATCTCATGAATGAGTTTCCCCTCCCCTGATTGGCTGCACAGTGCTCACCTGATCCCAGCCGGCACATCGCACTAACTACGCCGCTGGATCAGGTAAGCACATCGCGCCGACAGCTGAACCGGGCCTGTGACAGGAAATGCAAGCAGGCCCGGGCTTCAGATGTCGGCGCGCAGGGTAAGTGCAGATCGGGGGCCTGCACGCGCGACAAGCCCCCGATCCTAATTTCAGGGCCATTCAATATGTTTTAAGAACAAGACTGAAATGTAGCTAAATGCTACTGTGAATGTGACTGCAGTCGACAGTGTCAGAGTTGCAGTTGTGCCTGCTGTTGAAATGAAAACAATGGAGATATTTGCAGGAAGTTCTGAGACATGATGATAAAGAAGAATCCATGCTGAGAGTCATTGAGTATTGACAGCATTGATTATTGCTTACCTGATGTTACTGCTGTTGATCCAGTGGGGGATGGAGATGAAAATGGTGTAGTTTGCATTGACTTTGTGCCCTGTGATTCTGTTACTGTAGTTGTAGAGGAAGAGAAAGCTATTGCGTTCCCAGTTGAGCCAGCTATAGGTATGGAAGATGCAGAAATATTTTGAAGAATGTGTGAGAATGATACCGATGAAAACTCTTCGTATTCGACAATGATTGATCGCAGGTTAAGTTTAGTTATTACTTACGTGAAGTAGGTGTTGGCATCTGTGTCGAGGGCTGAGATGAAACTGTTGGAGTGTCCGTTGACCCTATGGAGGGTGAGTTGGATGTAATAGTCACAGAAGCAGATGAAAGTGTTGTAGTTGCAGGTGATCCTGATGTTGCAGATGCTGAGGGAGAGGACACCTTTGGAGCTGGAGTTGTGTCAGCTGTAATAAGGAAGAAGCAGAAACATTTGCCAAAATGACTGAATAATTCCGTACATAACAACTTGCCGTTCATAATGATTGATCCCAGAGTAAAGTTAGAAATTGATTATATTATTTATAATTCAGTGGAGTGTTGAGGAGAAGGATCAAAATATTGCAGTTGCAGTTGACTATGATCAGGTTGAGTTGGATATTGTTGTTGGAGCAGCATTTGCAAATGTTGGAATTGCATTTATATCTGCTGTAGACATTTAAACCAGGGAGTGATTTGTAGTTAGATTGGTGAAATGATCATAAGGAAAACATGTGTTGAGAGTCATCACAGACTGCCAGATATTAGTTATTGCAATCCTGAGGTCAGTGTTGTTGACCCACTGGGGGATAGAATGAAACTGTTGGAGCTGCAAGTGAGTGTGCTGTAAATTTTGCAGATAAAGGGAGAACTGGAATAAGGTATGAGAAAGAAAAGTAAGTAATAAATGCTCTTTGACAATAATTTGTCTAATGCTAAACTTAATTATTGCTTACGTGAAGTAGATGTCGGCGTCTGTGTGGAGGAAAGAGTAGAAATTGCAGCTGATTCTGTGGAAGGTGAGTCAGGTATTGATGTTGTTGAAACCGATGAAGGCTTTGGATTTGGGGTTGCGTCTGCTATAAATGAGAAAGGAGTGGCAGGTTAATCAGCAGAATGTCAGAATGTGTAATAAACAATAAGGCCTCGATTTTCATTGAGCCGTGGAGGCGTGTGGGGGGTTAAAATTGCAAAAACTGGCGGGTGGGGGAAAACTGGCGGGTGGGCCCCCCCCCCCCGCCTGGTTCCCGACTCCGAGCCCCCCCGCCTGGTTCCCGACTCCGAGTAATTTTAACTCAGTCGTGTCTGATGGTCCCGACTCCGTCCCGCACCCAACAGGCAGGACTGGTCGTTAAGGCCCTTAATAACCACTAAATGGCTTCTATAATCCTATTTTGAAAGGCCCTTGCGAATTTAACCCTTTTCCCACGTGAAACACGCCTGGTGGGAAACGTGAATGTGAAACCTGGTGGGAGCACTATTGGATTGCTGACTATCAACTGCAGGTCAACCATTAAAGAGGAAATTTGATCAGCCATGATTTGCAGGTGGCAGGACTTAGTGGTCTCAGGTCTGGGGCAACTTTTAGAAGGCTTAACCACACCTGTGGAAGGTTGGAGCCTCACACCCATCTCCAGTGTGACCTCCTGGGAAAACTCTCTCGCCACATTCACTCAGCGCTTCCTCAACAGAGGCATATACCAGAACCATACCATTTATTTCCTTCCCATCTGGGCATTAGAGGAGCTCGAGCACCAGCCGCGGCAGCAGCAGAACCAGAGACAACAGCAGTACCAGCAACAGCAGCAGCAGCAGGAACGCCAGGCTGCTGCTCACCCACCTGAAGCTGCACAGGCCAGAAGGGGCCAGCGCCTGGAAGCCCGTCGGCGCAGGAGATACCCCCCAAACAGGGTCTACAGTCGCAGGGTCAGCTACCTCAACATGTCTGAGCAGCAGTGTTAAAGGCGGCTCCAACTTTTGCTAGAGGTAGTGGGTGACATCTGCGCAATGCTACAGCAAGACCTGCTGCCCAGAGGACCAGGTGGACAAACATTACCAGTGGCCGTCAAAGTCACCACCGCAATCAACTTTTTTGCCTCAGGCTCATTCCAGGGCTCAGCAGCAGACATCAGCGGCATCTCCCAGGCGGCCGCACACACTTGCATCACGCAGGTAATCGATGCCCTCTTTGCTCTCACGCACAATCACATCCATTTCACCAAGGATCGAGCAAGTGTCACAGCGTGAGCGGTTGGATTAGCTATCCTGGCAGGCTTTCCAAGGGTGCAGGGGGTTGTTGACTGCACACATGTGGCCCTTAGGGCACCCCATCGCAATCTAGGTATTTTTGTCAACCGCAAGGGCTTCCACTCCCTCAACATTCAGCTGGTGTGTGACCACAAGAAGGAAATTTTGCATGTTTGTGCCAAGTACCCTGGCAGTTGCCATGACTCCTTCATACTGCACCAGTCTAGTGTGCCTCTGTTATTCAGTCCACCAGACCAACTTAATGGATGGCTACTTGGAGACAAGAGCTATCCACTGAGGACATGGCTAATGACGCCGTTGAGGAGGCCAGCCAACGAAGCTGAGGAGTGCTACAACTCCAGCCACATTTCCACCAGATCCATTATCGAGCAAACCATCGGTTTGCTGAAGATGCGCTTCAGATGCCTGGATAGATCAAGTGGAACCCTACAGTACTCAGCAGCCAGGGTCTCCAGAATCGTCGTGGTTTGCTGTGCACTTCACAACATGGCACAGTGTCGTGGCTTGCAGATTCCTGAGGACCAAGTGGCTCCTCACATATCCTCCTCAGATGAGGTGGAGGAGGAGGAGGATAAGGAGGCGGAGTGCGAAAATGAACATCCTGCAGAGGCCCATCAACCAGTGGCAGCATTACGCAAAAATATTGCTGCCCGGGATGGCAAGGAGTGCACTCATCCTGGCCAGATTTGCTTAGCCTAGTCAATCAAACACTTTTGCCTCGCTGCTTATTAGCAGAGCTTTGACAATGGCCAAGAACCAGAGGATTCCTAGCACTCTGACCACCATACTGACAGTTGCAAGTATTCCTAAGGCCTCAATGTGGAAGTCCCAATAGCGAAATGACAGATGCCACAACTGCAACATTTGCCATCAGAATTTTTATGTTCAATAATGACGTGATGGCATTTTTACAATAAACACAAAATTGCACCCAAGTGACTACCCGTGTGACTATTTGTGCAAAATTGTCCTCTTACGCGTGCTCCTACGTGGTGCCTCCCCTGTGGCTTCAGCAGATGTGGAGGCCCCTTGCTCAGTTTCCTGCTGCTCCTGTCTCGACACCTTTGGCGGGCGTCCTCTGGGGTTGCAAGCCTGTGAGGGCTCGTCAACAGTCTGCTGCTCCTGCGGCTGTGCAGGGGTTGAGACGTCTATCTCACTTGGGTGTGGACTCCGGTGGGGCTCTGACCATGGGCTCTGCAGTGGCATGGAAGTGTGAGCGCTTGGAGAGGAGCACCCACTTCCTTGAGGTCTGCCACCAACCTCCCTCTCATGGGTCAGGTCCCCCTCAGCGCCTACAAGTGGCTGGAGAGCACCTTGCTGCACATCAGGGGGGCCATGGGGACCCGTATCTGCAATGGCAGTCCTACTCAGAAGGACTTCCATGAAGGTCTGGTTTCCCTGTTCAATAGATGCCCATCGCTCCTCAAGAGACGTCATTCTATTCTGAACAATGACCATGTTTTTCATACCCTGGCGACTAAGCTCCTCCATGGCCGTAGCCATCCTCTCCTCTACCATAGCTGTCCTCTCCTCTACGGTAGCCAGCCTTACCATGGAGTTAGCAATCGTTTCCACGGAGGTAGCCCTTTCCGTGGTGATGCGTTCATGTGCCAATGACTCCACAAAGGCTCTGCTCATGTTCGCTATGGACTCCTCCATTCGCTCCACATTCACAGCGACCCTAGAGACAAAACCTGCCAGAGACTCCTGTATCTGTGCCTGGAGTTCCATCACCTCTGATCTTATAGATGGACCCAGAGGCAGAGGGTCAACATGCTGCTGAGCCGAGCTGGCAGAGTCCTGCGGCCTCCGACTAGGACTCTCCACTGCTGTTACTGTCTCCACAATCTGCTGATGCTCACTTGTGATCTGTGATATACCAGGTGACAACACTACTCTATGTCCCGAAAGTCCCACCGAGGTGTGACTGTCTGTGCTGGTGCTGGGTGCGCTGAATTCTGCTGACGCTGCGCCCTCAGAGGTTGCAGCTTCCTCTGAGGAGTCTGGCTGCTCAGCCTCTTCTTCCTGGCTAGGGAGGACAGATGCTTGTGATGGTCCTGTGGGGGAGAAAAGGAAAGAGTCAGAGATGTGATGCAAAGGCTACATGCACATAGCTTTTTGCAGATGCTCATAAGTCCATCTGTTACAGCTTCACAATCATTATCAGTGACTCATGCAATGTCAAAGAGAGAGATGGGAAACTTTTCTGTCACCAGCTTGCTGTGTTACACGTGTCTATCCGTCCCCCACGCGCGAATCATCCTTTATTCCCATAATTTCCAGGACGGCCTCCTCCCAGGGGGTCAGGTGGGCTATTGAGGCTGTCCTTCCTCCTGTCCTGGCTCGCTCTCTTTTCCTGCAATGAGGGAGACAAGTGGAGGTTGAGTGAGAATGAAGGAGTGAGTGTAGAGATTGCATAGCATAGATACTTAGAAGGAGACAAAGATGAAGTGAGGTTGCAAGACCAAGGGCCCTCCCTGTGTGTTGTCAGTTGTGTTCAAAGCATCAGAGTGATAGGGAGTGTGAGGGCTGCATGGTCGAATAGTTATGTGAATGTGAGCATAGAGAGAGAGGGAATTGGTAAGGGTGCATGGATGTCAGTGTCAAGTGGGATGTGGAGGAAGAGATTGCTAAAGCTGAGTGCTGGTGAGGAAAGGCAATGGGGATCAGATTGAGGGTGATGGGAAATTCATACTCACTTTTCCAGTGCGCTGAAGGTCATGAAATCTTTTCCTGCACTGTATCCAGGTTCTGTGGGTGACTCCCAAGGAGTTGACCTCCTCAGCTACCTGCAGCCACACTGCCTTGGTCTGAGTGGGAAGCCTCTTCCTCCCTGATGAAGGGAAGAGCACCTCCCTGTTGGCCCTAGCCCCATCCACTAATGCTTGCAGTGCCACCTCGTCAAAGCGAGGAGCTGATCTGGCCCTCCCGCTTGTCATATTTGCTGCAGCTCCCTCACACTGCACAGTCAAGAAGCTTGGCAGTCTGCAGAAGAAGCAAGGCTTGCTGTGGACCTTAAATGCAGCAGCAATGATGACGTCATCGGAGGGGACTTGCAGTCATGAAAAACCCATTTGCAAAGGCTTCCCACACATTGGAAATCAATTGGCCAATCAAGTTAAAATTGCATCAATCTTCCACATCCATTTAGATTCGTGTGGGAAACATGAAATTCGGATAACACGACACCATCCCGCACCTGAGTTAAAATCCCCCCCTAAGTGTTCCATGGTGATCATTGATTAGAGGCAGAATGCAGTCATAACATACTGAACGTAATTGTTGAAGATTTACTTGTTGCTGCAGTTCTTTCTGACATCATTAGAGCTGAAGCTTCTGTAAAGGGAAGAAGGCTTCTTAATTCACAGTGAGCATGATGATGTGTTTAAGAGCAAGACTAAAATGCAGCTAAATGCTACTGTGAATGTGGATGCTACTGACAGTGATAGAATTCCAGTTGTGCCTTTTGTTGAAATTAAAGCAATGGAGATATTTGCAGGAAGTTATAAGCAATGATGATAAGGAAGAAACCAGGCTGAGAGTCACTGAATATTGGCAGCATTGATTATTGTTTACCTGAGGTTACTGCTGTTGATCCAGTGTGGGATGGAGATGAAACTGTTGTAGTTTGCATTGTCTTTGTGCTCAGTGATTCTGATACTGTAGAATCATAGAAATGTACAGCACAGAAGGAGGCCATTGGGCCCATTGGCCTAGAAATTCAGCGGCCTGCGCCACCAGTTTGCGCCCAAAGAGGGCTTTTGCGCCAGTCTGCAAACTTCAGGCGAAATTCAGCGGTGCGCTAATGGCGGCGTTAGGCTGTAGCGCTGCGCCGCCACCGATGACGTCATCGGTGTGCGCAGCGCCCCGTTTCCGCGAAGAACGCCATATTAAGTCGCGCCCGCCTCTTCAGCGCCGGCCGCAAACAGCGACCGGTACACAGGGCCTACCTGTGGCGGTAGTGGCGGTAATTAAAGTGGAGGTGCGGCCGGCCGCTTTTTCAGCGGCCGCCTGCCCGCACCTCCTTCCCCGGCCTCCTCCACCCCCCCCCCCGCGGCATTGCCGGCTGGTTTCCGGGAGCCCGGCACTTCTCCGTTCTGCCGGGCTCTTTTGCCGGCACTCGCGATCGGGGTCCGGCTGCTGCAGGCACCTCCCCCTTAAGAGAGGGAGGAAGGCCTGCAGTACCGCAGCCTGCCGCTCCGCTGCGGGTGGCGCTGCGGCCACTAGCGCGCCGATAATCAGTTTTAGCGCCCAAGCGGGGCGCCGAAACCCCTGTTTAGCGGCCGCCTTCCACTTGGTGCGCTGACACTGAATATCCCGCTTGCGCAAGTGGATCCGCGCGCAGCGGTAATTCCGGCGCCCAGGCGAGCTGGGCGCCCCAAAATGAATTTCTAGGCCATCATGTCTGCGCCGGTCGAAAAAGTTCTCTCCAGCCTACACCTACTCTCCAGCTCTTGGTCCGTAAGCTTGCAGTTTGCGACACCTCAAGTGCATATTTACTTTTTATATGTAATGAGGGTTTCTGCCTCCACCACCCATTCAGGCAGTGAGTTTCAAACCCCCATCACCCTTTGGGTGAAAAAAGTTCTCCTCAACTCCCCTCTAATCCTTCTACCAACTACTTTAAAATTATTGCCCCCTGGTTATTGACCTCCCCGTTAAAGGAAATAAATGCTTCCTATTCACTCCATCTACAACAACAACAACAACATGTATTTATATAGTGCCTTTAACGTAGTAAAACGTCCCAAGGCGCGGCACAGGAGTATTTTAAGGCAAAACATTTGACACCGATCCACATAAGGATAAATTAGGGCAGGTGACCAAAAGCTTGGTCAAAGAGGTAGGTTTTAAGGAGCGTCTTAAAGGAGGAAAGAGAGGTAGCGAGGTAGACAGGTTTAGGCAGGGAATTCCGGAGCTCAGGACTTAGGCAACAGAAGGCACTGCCACCAAAGGTTGAGCGATTATAATCAGGGATGCTCAAGAAGGCAGAATTAGAGGAGCGCTGATATCTCGGGGGGTTGTGGGGCTGAAGGAGATTACAGAGATAGGAAGGGGCGACGCCATGGAGGGATTTGAGAACAAGGATGAGAATTTTGAAATCGAGGTGCTGCTTAACCGGGAGCCAATGTAGGTTAGCGAGCCCAGGGGTGATGGGCGAACGGGACTTGGTGCGAGTTAGGACACGGGCAGCCAAGTTTTGGATGACCTCAAGTTTACGTAAGGTGAAATCTAGGCCCCTCATATTTTTATACACCACAATTAAATCACCCCTCAGCCTCACCTGTTCCAAAAAAAACAACCTGTGCCTATCTAATCTTTCCTCATAGCTAAAATTCTCAAGTCCTGCCAATATTCTCAGTAATCTCCTCTGTAACCTCTCTAATGCAATCACACCTTTCCTGCAATGTGGTGACCAGAACTGTAGTGTGTGCTCTAGCTGTGGCCTAACTAGTGTTTTATATCATTCTAGCCAAACTCTCTGCTCTTATAATCTATGCCTTGGGTAATAAAGGAAAGTATCCCGTATGCCTTTTTAAACACCTTAAAACCACTGTAGTTGTAGAGGGAGAGGAAATTATTGGGTTTGCAGTTGAGCCAGCTGTAGGTATTGAAAATGCAGAAACATTTAGAAGAAATGTGAGAATGATGCTGATGAAAGCCCATGTTATTAAAATTGATTGATCGTTGGCTAAATTTAGTTATAACTTACGTGAAGTAAATGCTGGCGTCTGTGTCGCGGGCTGAGATGAAACTGTTGGAGTGTCTGTTGACCCTATGGAGGGTGAGTTGGATATAGTAGTCGTAGAAGCAGATGAAAGTGTTGTAGTTGCAGGTGATCCTGATGTTGCAGATGTTGAAGGTGAGGAGACTTCTGGAGGTGGAGTGGTGTCAGCTGTAATAATGAAGAAGCAGAAACATTTTCCAAAATGTCTGCATAATTCAGTACATAACAACTTGCCGTTCATAATGATTGATCTCAGAGTAAAGTTAAAAATTGATTATATTATTTCTAATTCGTCAGAGTGTTGAGGAGAAGGATCAAAATATTGCAGTTGTCTCTGATGAGATTGAGATGGATATTATTGTAGCAGCATTTGGAAATGTTGGAACTGCAGTTATGTCTGTTGTAGACATTTAACCCAGGGAATGATTTGCAGTTAGATTGGTGAAATAATCATAGGAACAAATGTGTTGAGAGTCAGCACAGACTGTCAGATATTAGTTATTGCAATCCTGAGGTCAGTGTTGTTGACCCATTGGAGGATAGAATAAAACTGTTGGAGCTGCAGGTGAGTGTGCTGTAAATTTTGCAGATGAAGGGAGATCTGGAATAAGATATGAGAAAGACAAGTAAGTAATAAATGCTCTTTGACAATCATTTGTCTAAGGCCGGACTGAGTTATTGCTTACGTGAAGTCAGTGTCTGCATCTGTGTGGAGGAAAGAGTTGAAATTGCAGTGGACTCTGTGGAGGGTGAGTCAGGTATTGATGTTGTAGGAATTGTTGAAGGCTTTGGATTTGGGATTGTGTCCGCTACAATTCAGAAAGGATGGGGAGGATAATCAACAGAATGTCAGAATCTATAATAAGCAATAAGTGTTCTTGGTGATCATTGATTGGAGTCAGAGTGCAGTCATTACGTACCTGATGTAATTGTTGAAGATTTACTTGTTGCTGCAGTTGTTGCTGCAGTTGATTCTGAACTTATTAGAGCTGAAGCGTCTGTAAAGGGAAGAAGGCTTTATAATTCACAGTGAGCATGATGATATGTTTTAAGAGCAAAACAAAAATGTATCTAAATGCTACTGTGAATGTGGATGCAGCCGACAGTGTCAGAGTTGCAGTTGTGCCTGCTGTAGAAATTAAAGCAATGGAGATATTTGCAGGAAGTTCTGAGGAATGACGATAAGGATTGAACCATGTTGAGTCACTGAATATTGGCAGCATTGATCATTGCTTACCTGAGGTTACTGCTGTTGGCCCTGTTTGGGATGGAGATGAAACTGTTGTAGTTTGCATTGTCTTTGTGCTCCGTGATTCTGATGCTGTAGTTGAGGAGGGAGAGGAAACTATTGGGTTCTTAGTTGAGCCAGCTGTAGGTATGGAAGATGCAGAAACATTTAGAAGAAAGTGCGAGAATGATGCCGATGAAAGCCCATGTTATTAAAATTGATTGATCGTCGGCTAAATTTAGTTATAACTTACGTGAAGTAAATGTTGGCGTCTGTGTCGAGGGCTGAGATGAAACTGTTGGAATGTCTGTTGACCCGATGGAGGGTGAGTTGGATGTAGTAGTCGTAGAAACAGATGAAAGTGTTGTAGTTGCAGGTGATTTTGATGTTGCAGGTGTTGAGGGAGATGAGACTTTTGGAGGTGCAGTTGTGTCAGCTGTAATAATGAAGAAGCAGAAACATTTGCCAAAAGGTCTGAATAATTCAGTACATACGAGAGGAGCAGCTAGAGGTGGGGCGAGAGGAGTGGGAGCAGTGATGCTAAAGAAAGCCTTCAAACCGAAAAATCAAGGAGTGACATCACAGTGCCACAGGGGCCTGAGCAGGAGCGAGAGCGGAGGCAGGGCAAATAAAGAGCGCGGCAGAGGAAGGCTCGAGAGCAGAGGCAGTGGACCTGAGTGGGAACAACGCAACAAAGGCAGAATTTGAAAGAGTGACACCAGAATTAATAAGTGATGTCGGCACAATGGAAGGAGCTGATTGGTGAGTAGCTGGTAAGTGTTTCTAGGTAATAGTCTATAAAGTAAAGGCATGGCAGAGCAGCTCAGCCCCGTGGAATGCACATCCTGTGCCATGTAGGTAGTCCTGGACGCTTCTCGTGGCCTGGACGACCACATGTATGGGAATTGTTGTCAGCTACAGCAGCTTGTGCTCCGGGTTTCGGAGCTTGAGCGGCGGCTGGAGTCACTGCAGTGCATCCACGAGGCTGAGAACTTCATGAATAGCATATTTCAGCAGGCGTTCACCTTGCAGCTTAAGAGTGTGCAGGCAGAGAGGGGACCGCCAGACAGAAGAGGAAGACCAGGCAGGTAGGACAGGAATCTCCTTAGTACATCTTGCTCGCTAACAGTTTTTAGCTCTGAATACTGGTTGGGGAAATGGTTCCTCTGGGAAGTGCAGTAAGATTGGTGAAATGATCATAAGGAAAAAATGTGTTGAGAGTCATCACAGACTGTCAGATATTAGTTATTGCAATCCTGAGGTCAGTGTTGTTGACCCATTGGAGGAAAGAATAAAACTGTTGGAGCTGCAGGTGAGTGTGCTTTAAATTCTGCAGATAAAGGGAGAACTGGAATAAGGTATGAGAAAAATATAAGTAATAAATGCTCTTTGACAATCATTTGTCTGATGCCGGACAGAGTTATTGCTTACGTGAAGTCGGTGTCTGCATCTGTGTGGAGGAAAGAGTTAAAATTGCAGCGGACTCTGTGGAGGGTGATTCAGGTATTGTTGCTGCAGGAATTGTTGAAGGCTTTGGATTTGGGGTTGTGTCCGCTACAATTGAGAAAGCAGAGGGAGGATAATCAACAGAATGTCAGAATCTACAATAAGCAATAAGTGTTCCTTGGTGATCATTGATTAGAGGCAGAATGCAGTCATTAGATACCTGACGTAATTGTTGATGATTTATTTGTTGCTGCAGTTTATTCTGACGTCATTACAATAGAAGCTTCTGTAAAGGGAAGAAAGCTTTATAATTCACAGTGAGCATGATGATGGCCCGTATTTTCCGATGCCTATGGGTGTGTACGAGCTTTGTACGAGCCCTGTTCCTGGGACTAGGGACAGGGTCACTGGCAAGGCTTGGAAGCTAAGCAGAGCCAGGCCTGGTTAGTACCTGGAGGGGTGACCATCAGGGAAGACCAGGTGCAGAAGGTCACGGGAGGAGCCCCAGGACGGGTGGCTGGTGAGCAGGCCCGGGCGTTGGGCTGAAGATTGTCGTGACAGGAGGAATGGTGGAAATGGAATGGCGGCGCGCACAGATGCAGCGGCTTTGCTTCTCCCAGGACGGTGCTATTTACGTTTAATGTTAATGTTATTTGTACTGGACTCATGGGAGCTTGCAAGATCACATTTCGTTGTGCATTGTACAATGACAATAAAGTTGAATTATTGTACAGACCCATATAGACATCGGAAATGCCGGTTTCAGGCATGCGAAGCGCATGCGCTGAAAACCGGCATTTCCGATGTGTCAAGAATGCTCTTGACAGATTGGACGCCTGGCCTGGAGAAGGGCCACTGCGGGGGGAGAGTTCCGCTCCCTGCAGAACCTCCACCCGCTGAAAACCCTTAGAAATCTTACGCCTGGTAAAAGCAGGCATGAGGCCTGCTTTTACCAGCATAAGCATTTAAAAAATAAAAAATATAGTTTTTTTTCACTCATTTATAATTTAAAAGTACATTTAAAAAAGGTAAGTTTAGTTTTAGCCCTGTAAAAAACTTTAATTATTTTTTTCAAAGAATAAAAATTTGTTTACAATATTTAATTTAATGTAATTGTAACTCATTTTAACAACGTGATGTTTTTTTCAAAATTTATTTAATGTTTAATGTCTTTTTGGGTTGATCGTCATTCATACTTTTGACAAGTCTACCCTTCAAAAATATGAAGGGGGATTCCCTTCTTTCATTGGCTCGCTTGGCCCACATGATCCCAGGGACACTTACGAACTGCATGCGCCCCTGGGATACGTGGGCCCTGCGCATTTCGAGTGAGGAGAGGCCCATGGACGGAAGTGTCCCGACCTCGGGAGCTCTCAGATAACTGCGTAGATTTTTTTCCGATAGGAAGCATCCGCCTGCAGGAAGCCTCCTATCGGAAATTACGGGCCATTGGCCCAGAAATTCGGGTTGGAAGCTTCCCGCGGGTGCAAGCCTCCGACCTGCACTTACCTAGCGCGCCGGACGTTGTGCCATGGGCCCGCGTGGGATTCTGATCCTGGGCCTCCTCCAACTGCCGGCGTGCAGTGCTTGCGTATCCAAGGGGCGCAGTTAGTTCGAAGTGTCCCCTGGGATCACGTAGGCCATGGAGAGCCAATGGTAGCAGGGAATGCCCATTCATAAATTTGACAGGAAGAGCTATCAAAACTATAAATACAAATCAGCCCCAAAACATCACTAAAACTTCAAATACATTTTTAAAAAATCACATTTTTAATATAAGTATAAATTACATAAAATAACTATTTTAAACAATTTAAATTTTTGAAAAAATTAATTACAGTTTCTAACTGGGCTAAAAATAAACTTACCTTTCTTTAAAGTATTTAAAAATAATAAACCTGTGGAAAAAATGTTTTAATTTTACTTAATTCACCACTTACCTTGTTAAAATCAGGCCTTGCGACTGCTTTTTAAAAGTGTAACTCCTGGAGACTTACTCTCCCGGAGAAACCTGCAAAAAAAACGTAAGTTCCAGGCACACGCGCTGCCTCTCCGGTGCACGCGTTCGACCTGTGAACCCCTTCCTTTAAGGGAACGGAAGATCTGGTTTGCCGCACATGTGCAGTGCATGCATGAAACCGGCACTTTCATTGGGCCTACGCATGAGTGCCCTGCGCGTACTCACCCATGGGGACCCGAATTTCTGGGCCAATGGCCCAGTAATTCCGTTCCAAACGCGTGAGTACGGTCGGGGTACTCACGCGTCTGGCCGGAGGAAATGCCGGTTTTCAGCATGCACAGTGCATGCGGGGAAAACCGGCATTTCCTGTCCTCTGAACGAAGGGGTTCAGAGGCAGAACGCGTGCGACTGCACAGGCAGCGCGTGCGCAGTAAAATTCCTTTTTTTTTTCAGAGTTGCGTGCGTGTAAAGGCCTCCGGTCTTTACGCGTGGAAAAACAAGACATAAGTATTTTGTTTTTCAGGTAAGTTGGCTTTTAGTACAATGTAGAATTTTTTTTTCCACAGGTTTGTTATTTTTAAAGAATTTACAGGATGGTAAGTTTAGTTTTAGACCCTATTTTTTTTAAATTTATTTTTTCAAAAAATTGATTAATTGTTTAAAACATTTTAAAAAACTTATTTATAGTTATTATAATCAGTGGGATGTTTTTTAAAATTTTATTTAAAGTTAAAGTAATGTTTTGGCAGCCCATACTTTTCATGAATTTGACAGCTCTTACTTTCAATCTCATGAATGAGTTTCCCCTCCCCTGATTGGCTGCACAGTGCTCACCTGATCCCAGCCGGCACATCGCACTAACTACGCCGCTGGATCAGGTAAGCACATCGCGCCGACAGCTGAACCGGGCCTGTGACAGGAAATGCAAGCAGGCCCGGGCTTCAGATGTCGGCGCGCAGGGTGAGTGCAGATCGGGGGCCTGCACGCGCGGCAAGCCCCCGATCCTAATTTCAGGGCCATTCAATATGTTTTAAGAACAAGACTGAAATGTAGCTAAATGCTACTGTGAATGTGACTGCAGTCGACAGTGTCAGAGTTGCAGTTGTGCCTGCTGTTGAAATGAAAACAATGGAGATATTTGCAGGAAGTTCTGAGACATGATGATAAAGAAGAATCCATGCTGAGAGTCATTGAGTATTGACAGCATTGATTATTGCTTACCTGATGTTACTGCTGTTGATCCAGTGGGGGATGGAGATGAAAATGGTGTAGTTTGCATTGACTTTGTGCCCTGTGATTCTGTTACTGTAGTTGTAGAGGAAGAGAAAGCTATTGCGTTCCCAGTTGAGCCAGCTATAGGTATGGAAGATGCAGAAATATTTTGAAGAATGTGTGAGAATGATACCGATGAAAACCCTTCGTATTCGACAATGATTGATCGCAGGTTAAGTTTAGTTATTACTTACGTGAAGTAGGTGTTGGCATCTGTGTCGAGGGCTGAGATGAAACTGTTGGAGTGTCCGTTGACCCTATGGAGGGTGAGTTGGATGTAATAGTCACAGAAGCAGATGAAAGTGTTGTAGTTGCAGGTGATCCTGATGTTGCAGATGCTGAGGGAGAGGACACCTTTGGAGCTGGAGTTGTGTCAGCTGTAATAAGGAAGAAGCAGAAACATTTGCCAAAATGACTGAATAATTCCGTACATAACAACTTGCCGTTCATAATGATTGATCCCAGAGTAAAGTTAGAAATTGATTATATTATTTATAATTCAGTGGAGTGTTGAGGAGAAGGATCAAAATATTGCAGTTGCAGTTGACTATGATCAGGTTGAGTTGGATATTGTTGTTGGAGCAGCATTTGCAAATGTTGGAATTGCATTTATATCTGCTGTAGACATTTAAACCAGGGAGTGATTTGTAGTTAGATTGGTGAAATGATCATAAGGAAAACATGTGTTGAGAGTCATCACAGACTGCCAGATATTAGTTATTGCAATCCTGAGGTCAGTGTTGTTGACCCACTGGGGGATAGAATGAAACTGTTGGAGCTGCAAGTGAGTGTGCTGTAAATTTTGCAGATAAAGGGAGAACTGGAATAAGGTATGAGAAAGAAAAGTAAGTAATAAATGCTCTTTGACAATAATTTGTCTAATGCTAAACTTAATTATTGCTTACGTGAAGTAGATGTCGGCGTCTGTGTGGAGGAAAGAGTAGAAATTGCAGCTGATTCTGTGGAAGGTGAGTCAGGTATTGATGTTGTTGAAACCGATGAAGGCTTTGGATTTGGGGTTGTGTCTGCTATAAATGAGAAAGGAGTGGCAGGTTAATCAGCAGAATGTCAGAATGTGCAATAAACAATAAGGCCTCGATTTTCATTGAGCCGTGGAGGCGTGCGGGGGGTTAAAATTGCAAAAACTGGCGGGTGGGCCCCCCCCCCCCGCCTGGTTCCCGACTCCGAGCCCCTCCGCCTGGTTCCCGACTCCGAGCAATTTTAACTCAGTCGTGTCTGATGGTCCCGACTCCGTCCCGCACCCAACAGGCAGGACTGGTCGTTAAGGCCCTTAATAACCACTAAATGGCTTCTATAATCCTATTTTGAAAGGCCCTTGCGAATTTAACCCTTTTCCCACGTGAAACACGCCTGGTGGGAAACGTGAATGTGAAACCTGGTGGGAGCACTATTGGATTGTTGACTATCAACTGCAGGTCAACCATTAAAGAGGAAATTTGATCAGCCATGATTTGCAGGTGGCAGGACTTAGTGGTCTCAGGTCTGGGGCAACTTTTAGAAGGCTTAACCACACCTGTGGAAGGTTGGAGCCTCACACCCATCTCCAGTGTGACCTCCTGGGAAAACCCTCTCGCCACATTCACTCAGCGCTTCCTCAACAGAGGCATATACCAGAACCATACCATTTATTTCCTTCCCATCTGGGCATTAGAGGAGCTCGAGCACCAGCCGCGGCAGCAGCAGAACCAGGAACAACAGCAGCACCAGCAACAGCAGCAGCAGCAGGAACGCCAGGCTGCTGCTCACCCACCTGAAGCTGCACAGGCCAGAAGGGGCCAGCGCCTGGAAGCCCGTCGGCGCAGGAGATACCCCCCAAACAGGGTCTACAGTCGCAGGGTCAGCTACCTCAACATGTCTGAGCAGCAGTGTTAAAGGCGGCTCCGACTTTTGCTAGAGGTAGTGGGTGACATCTGCGCAATGCTACAGCAAGACCTGCTGCCCAGAGGACCAGGTGGACAAACATTACCAGTGGCCGTCAAAGTCACCACCGCAATCAACTTTTTTGCCTCAGGCTCATTCCAGGGCTCAGCAGCAGACATCAGCGGCATCTCCCAGGCGGCCGCACACACTTGCATCACGCAGGTAATCGATGCCCTCTTTGCTCTCACGCACAATCACATCCATTTCACCAAGGATCGAGCAAGTGTCACAGCGTGAGCGGTTGGATTAGCTATCCTGGCAGGCTTTCCAAGGGTGCAGGGGGTTGTTGACTGCACACATGTGGCCCTTAGGGCACCCCATCGCAATCTAGGTATTTTTGTCAACCGCAAGGGCTTCCACTCCCTCAACATTCAGCTGGTGTGTGACCACAAGAAGGAAATTTTGCATGTTTGTGCCAAGTACCCTGGCAGTTGCCATGACTCCTTCATACTGCACCAGTCTAGTGTGCCTCTGTTATTCAGTCCACCAGACCAACTTAATGGATGGCTACTTGGAGACAAGAGCTATCCACTGAGGACATGGCTAATGACGCCGTTGAGGAGGCCAGCCAACGAAGCTGAGGAGTGCTACAACTCCAGCCACATTTCCACCAGATCCATTATCGAGCAAACCATCGGTTTGCTGAAGATGCGCTTCAGATGCCTGGATAGATCAAGTGGAACCCTACAGTACTCAGCAGCCAGGGTCTCCAGAATCGTCGTGGTTTGCTGTGCACTTCACAACATGGCACAGTGTCGTGGCTTGCAGATTCCTGAGGACCAAGTGGCTCCTCACATATCCTCCTCAGATGAGCTGGAGGAGGAGGAGGATAAGGAGGCGGATTGCGAAAATGAACATCCTGCAGAGGCCCATCAACCAGTGGCAGCATTACGCAAAAATATTGCTGCCCGGGATGGCAAGGAGTGCACTCATCCTGGCCAGATTTGCTTAGCCTAGTCAATCAAACACTTTTGCCTCGCTGCTTATTAGCAGAGCTTTGACAATGGCCAAGAACCAGAGGATTCCTAGCACTCTGACCACCATACTGACAGTTGCAAGTATTCCTAAGGCCTCAATGTGGAAGTCCCAATAGCGAAATGACAGATGCCACAACTGCAACATTTGCCATCAGAATTTTTATGTTCAATAATGACGTGATGGCATTTTTACAATAAACACAAAATTGCACCCAAGTGACTACCCGTGTGACTATTTGTGCAAAATTGTCCTCTTACGCGTGCTCCTACGTGGTGCCTCCCCTGTGGCTTCAGCAGATGTGGAGGCCCCTTGCTCAGTTTCCTGCTGCTCCTGTCTCGACACCTTTGGCGGGCGTCCTCTGGGGTTGCAAGCCTGTGAGGGCTCGTCAACAGTCTGCTGCTCCTGCGGCTGTGCAGGGGTTGAGACGTCTATCTCACTTGGGTGTGGACTCCGGTGGGGCTCTGACCATGGGCTCTGCAGTGGCATGGAAGTGTGAGCGCTTGGAGAGGAGCACCCACTTCCTTGAGGTCTGCCACCAACCTCCCTCTCATGGGTCAGGTCCCCCTCAGCGCCTACAAGTGGCTGGAGAGCACCTTGCTGCACATCAGGGGGGCCATGGGGACCCGTATCTGCAATGGCAGTCCTACTCAGAAGGACTTCCATGAAGGTCTGGTTTCCCTGTTCAATAGATGCCCATCGCTCCTCAAGAGATGTCATTCTATTCTGAACAATGACCATGTTTTTCATACCCTGGCGACTAAGCTCCTCCATGGCCGTAGCCATCCTCTCCTCTACCGTAGCTGTCCTCTCCTCTACGGTAGCCAGCCTTACCATGGAGTTAGCAATCGTTTCCACGGAGGTAGCCCTTTCCGTGGTGATGCGTTCATGCGCCAATGACCCCACAAAGGCTCTGCTCATGTTCGCTATGGACTCCTCCATTCGCTCCACATTCACAGCGACCCTAGGGACAAAACCTGCCAGAGACTCCTGTATCTGTGCCTGGAGTTCCATCACCTCTGATCTTATAGATGGACCCAGAGGCAGAGGGTCAACATGCTGCTGAGCCGAGCTGGCAGAGTCCTGCGGCCTCCGACTAGGACTCTCCACTGCTGTTACTGTCTCCACAATCTGCTGATGCTCACTTGTGATCTGTGATATACCAGGTGACAACACTACTCTATGTCCCGAAAGTCCCACCGAGGTGTGACTGTCTGCGCTGGTGCTGGGTGCGCTGAATTCTGCTGACGCTGCGCCCTCAGAGGTTGCAGCTTCCTCTGAGGAGTCTGGCTGCTCAGCCTCTTCTTCCTGGCTAGGGAGGACAGATGCTTGTGATGGTCCTGTGGGGGAGAAAAGGAAAGAGTCAGAGATGTGATGCAAAGGCTACATGCACATAGCTTTTTGCAGATGCTCATAAGTCCATCTGTTACAGCTTCACAATCATTATCAGTGACTCATGCAATGTCAAAGAGAGAGATGGGAAACTTTTCTGTCACCAGCTTGCTGTGTTACACCTGTCTATCCGTCCCCCACGCGCGAATCATCCTTTATTCCCATAATTTCCAGGACGGCCTCCTCCCAGGGGGTCAGGTGGGCTATTGAGGCTGTCCTTCCTCCTGTCCTGGCTCACTCTCTTTTCCTGCAATGAGGGAGACAAGTGGAGGTTGAGTGAGAATGAAGGAGTGAGTGTAGAGATTGCATAGCATAGATACTTAGAAGGAGACAAAGATGAAGTGAGGTTGCAAGACCAAGGGCCCTCCTTGTGTGTTGTCAGTTGTGTTCAAAGCATCAGAGTGATAGGGAGTGTGAGGGCTGCATGGTCGAATAGTTATGTGAATGTGAGCATAGAGAGAGAGGGAATTGGTAAGGGTGCATGGATGTCAGTGTCAAGTGGGATGTGGAGGAAGAGATTGCTAAAGCTGAGTGCTGGTGAGGAAAGGCAATGGGGATCAGATTGAGGGTGATGGGAAATTCATACTCACTTTTCCAGTGCGCTGAAGGTCATGAAATCTTTTCCTGCACTGTATCCAGGTTCTGTGGGTGACTCCCAAGGAGTTGACCTCCTCAGCTACCTGCAGCCACACTGCCTTGGTCTGAGTGGGAAGCCTCTTCCTCCCTGATGAAGGGAAGAGCACCTCCCTGTTGGCCCTAGCCCCATCCACTAATGCTTGCAGTGCCACCTCGTCAAAGCGAGGAGCTGATCTGGCCCTCCCGCTTGTCATATTTGCTGCAGCTCCCTCACACTGCACAGTCAAGAAGCTTGGCAGTCTGCAGAAGAAGCAAGGCTTGCTGTGGACCTTAAATGCAGCAGCAATGATGACGTCATCGGAGGGGACTTGCAGTCATGAAAAACCCATTTGCAAAGGCTTCCCACACATTGGAAATCAATTGGCCAATCAAGTTAAAATTGCATCAATCTTCCACATCCATTTAGATTCGTGTGGGAAACATGAAATTCGGATAACACGACACCATCCCGCACCTGAGTTAAAATCCCCCCCTAAGTGTTCCATGGTGATCATTGATTAGAGGCAGAATGCAGTCATAACATACTGAACGTAATTGTTGAAGATTTACTTGTTGCTGCAGTTCTTTCTGACATCATTAGAGCTGAAGCTTCTGTAAAGGGAAGAAGGCTTCTTAATTCACAGTGAGCATGATGATGTGTTTAAGAGCAAGACTAAAATGCAGCTAAATGCTACTGTGAATGTGGATGCTACTGACAGTGATAGAATTCCAGTTGTGCCTTTTGTTGAAATTAAAGCAATGGAGATATTTGCAGGAAGTTATAAGCAATGATGATAAGGAAGAAACCAGGCTGAGAGTCACTGAATATTGGCAGCATTGATTATTGTTTACCTGAGGTTACTGCTGTTGATCCAGTGTGGGATGGAGATGAAACTGTTGTAGTTTGCATTGTCTTTGTGCTCAGTGATTCTGATACTGTAGAATCATAGAAATGTACAGCACAGAAGGAGGCCATTGGGCCCATTGGCCTAGAAATTCAGCGGCCTGCGCCACCAGTTTGCGCCCAAAGAGGGCTTTTGCGCCAGTCTGCAAACTTCAGGCAAAATTCAGCGGTGCGCTAATGGCGGCGTTAGGCTGTAGCGCTGCGCCGCCACCGATGACGTCATCGGTGTGCGCAGCGCCCCGTTTCCGCGAAGAACGCCATATTAAGTCGCGCCCGCCTCTTCAGCGCCGGCCGCAAACAGCGACCGGTACACAGGGCCTACCTGTGGCGGTAGTGGCGGTAATTAAAGTGGAGGTGCGGCCGGCCGCTTTTTCAGCGGCCGCCTGCCCGCACCTCCTTCCCCGGCCTCCTCCACCCCCCCCCCCGCGGCATTGCCGGCTGGTTTCCGGGAGCCCGGCACTTCTCCGTTCTGCCGGGCTCTTTTGCCGGCACTCGCGATCGGGGTCCGGCTGCTGCAGGCACCTCCCCCTTAAGAGAGGGAGGAAGGCCTGCAGTACCGCAGCCTGCCGCTCCGCTGCGGGTGGCGCTGCGGCCACTAGCGCGCCGATAATCAGTTTTAGCGCCCAAGCGGGGCGCCGAAACCCCTGTTTAGCGGCCGCCTTCCACTTGGTGCGCTGACACTGAATATCCCGCTTGCGCAAGTGGATCCGCGCGCAGCGGTAATTCCGGCGCCCAGGCGAGCTGGGCGCCCCAAAATGAATTTCTAGGCCATCATGTCTGCGCCGGTCGAAAAAGTTCTCTCCAGCCTACACCTACTCTCCAGCTCTTGGTCCGTAAGCTTGCAGTTTGCGACACCTCAAGTGCATATTTACTTTTTATATGTAATGAGGGTTTCTGCCTCCACCACCCATTCAGGCAGTGAGTTTCAAACCTCCATCACCCTTTGGGTGAAAAAAGTTCTCCTCAACTCCCCTCTAATCCTTCTACCAACTACTTTAAAATTATTGCCCCCTGGTTATTGACCTCCCCGTTAAAGGAAATAAATGCTTCCTATTCACTCCATCTACAACAACAACAACAACATGTATTTATATAGTGCCTTTAACGTAGTAAAACGTCCCAAGGCGCGGCACAGGAGTATTTTAAGGCAAAACATTTGACACCGATCCACATAAGGATAAATTAGGGCAGGTGACCAAAAGCTTGGTCAAAGAGGTAGGTTTTAAGGAGCGTCTTAAAGGAGGAAAGAGAGGTAGCGAGGTAGACAGGTTTAGGCAGGGAATTCCGGAGCTCAGGACTTAGGCAACAGAAGGCACTGCCACCAAAGGTTGAGCGATTATAATCAGGGATGCTCAAGAAGGCAGAATTAGAGGAGCGCTGATATCTCGGGGGGTTGTGGGGCTGAAGGAGATTACAGAGATAGGAAGGGGCGACGCCATGGAGGGATTTGAGAACAAGGATGAGAATTTTGAAATCGAGGTGCTGCTTAACCGGGAGCCAATGTAGGTTAGCGAGCCCAGGGGTGATGGGCGAACGGGACTTGGTGCGAGTTAGGACACGGGCAGCCAAGTTTTGGATGACCTCAAGTTTACGTAAGGTGAAATCTAGGCCCCTCATATTTTTATACACCACAATTAAATCACCCCTCAGCCTCACCTGTTCCAAAAAAAACAACCTGTGCCTATCTAATCTTTCCTCATAGCTAAAATTCTCAAGTCCTGCCAATATTCTCAGTAATCTCCTCTGTAACCTCTCTAATGCAATCACACCTTTCCTGCAATGTGGTGACCAGAACTGTAGTGTGTGCTCTAGCTGTGGCCTAACTAGTGTTTTATATCATTCTAGCCAAACTCTCTGCTCTTATAATCTATGCCTTGGGTAATAAAGGAAAGTATCCCGTATGCCTTTTTAAACACCTTAAAACCACTGTAGTTGTAGAGGGAGAGGAAATTATTGGGTTTGCAGTTGAGCCAGCTGTAGGTATTGAAAATGCAGAAACATTTAGAAGAAATGTGAGAATGATGCTGATGAAAGCCCATGTTATTAAAATTGATTGATCGTTGGCTAAATTTAGTTATAACTTACGTGAAGTAAATGCTGGCGTCTGTGTCGCGGGCTGAGATGAAACTGTTGGAGTGTCTGTTGACCCTATGGAGGGTGAGTTGGATATAGTAGTCGTAGAAGCAGATGAAAGTGTTGTAGTTGCAGGTGATCCTGATGTTGCAGATGTTGAAGGTGAGGAGACTTCTGGAGGTGGAGTGGTGTCAGCTGTAATAATGAAGAAGCAGAAACATTTTCCAAAATGTCTGCATAATTCAGTACATAACAACTTGCCGTTCATAATGATTGATCTCAGAGTAAAGTTAAAAATTGATTATATTATTTCTAATTCGTCAGAGTGTTGAGGAGAAGGATCAAAATATTGCAGTTGTCTCTGATGAGATTGAGATGGATATTATTGTAGCAGCATTTGGAAATGTTGGAACTGCAGTTATGTCTGTTGTAGACATTTAACCCAGGGAATGATTTGCAGTTAGATTGGTGAAATAATCATAGGAACAAATGTGTTGAGAGTCAGCACAGACTGTCAGATATTAGTTATTGCAATCCTGAGGTCAGTGTTGTTGACCCATTGGAGGATAGAATAAAACTGTTGGAGCTGCAGGTGAGTGTGCTGTAAATTTTGCAGATGAAGGGAGATCTGGAATAAGATATGAGAAAGACAAGTAAGTAATAAATGCTCTTTGACAATCATTTGTCTAAGGCCGGACTGAGTTATTGCTTACGTGAAGTCAGTGTCTGCATCTGTGTGGAGGAAAGAGTTGAAATTGCAGTGGACTCTGTGGAGGGTGAGTCAGGTATTGATGTTGTAGGAATTGTTGAAGGCTTTGGATTTGGGATTGTGTCCGCTACAATTCAGAAAGGATGGGGAGGATAATCAACAGAATGTCAGAATCTATAATAAGCAATAAGTGTTCTTGGTGATCATTGATTGGAGTCAGAGTGCAGTCATTACGTACCTGATGTAATTGTTGAAGATTTACTTGTTGCTGCAGTTGTTGCTGCAGTTGATTCTGAACTTATTAGAGCTGAAGCGTCTGTAAAGGGAAGAAGGCTTTATAATTCACAGTGAGCATGATGATATGTTTTAAGAGCAAAACAAAAATGTATCTAAATGCTACTGTGAATGTGGATGCAGCCGACAGTGTCAGAGTTGCAGTTGTGCCTGCTGTAGAAATTAAAGCAATGGAGATATTTGCAGGAAGTTCTGAGGAATGACGATAAGGATTGAACCATGTTGAGTCACTGAATATTGGCAGCATTGATCATTGCTTACCTGAGGTTACTGCTGTTGGCCCTGTTTGGGATGGAGATGAAACTGTTGTAGTTTGCATTGTCTTTGTGCTCCGTGATTCTGATGCTGTAGTTGAGGAGGGAGAGGAAACTATTGGGTTCTTAGTTGAGCCAGCTGTAGGTATGGAAGATGCAGAAACATTTAGAAGAAAGTGCGAGAATGATGCCGATGAAAGCCCATGTTATTAAAATTGATTGATCGTCGGCTAAATTTAGTTATAACTTACGTGAAGTAAATGTTGGCGTCTGTGTCGAGGGCTGAGATGAAACTGTTGGAATGTCTGTTGACCCGATGGAGGGTGAGTTGGATATAGTAATCGTAGAAGCAGCTGAAAGTGTTGTAGTTGCAGGTGATCCTGATGTGGCAGATGTTGAAGGTGAGGAGACTTCTGGAGGTGGAGTGGTGTCAGCTGTAATAATGAAGAAGCAGAAACATTTTCCAAAATGTCTGCATAATTCAGTACATAACAACTTGCCGTTCATAATGATTAATCACAGAGTAAAGTTAGAAATTGATTATATTATTTATAATTTGTTAGAGTGTTGAGGAGAAGGATCAAAATATTGGAGTTGCAGTTGTCTCTGATGAGGCTGAGTTGGATATTATTGTAGAAGCATTTGGAAATGTTGGAACTGCAGTTATGTCTGTTGTAGACATTTAACCCAGGGAATGATTTGCAGTTAGATTCATGAAATAATCATAGGAACAAATGTGTTGAGACTCATCGCTGACTGTCAGATATTAGTTATTGTATATCTGAGGTCAGTGTTGTTGACACTTTCGAGGATGGAATGAAACTGTTGGAGCTGCAGGTCAGTTTGCTGTCAATTTTGCAGATGAAGAGACATTTGGAATAAGGTATGAGAAAGACAAGTACAGTAAGTAATAAATGCTCTTTGACAATAATTTTTCTAATGCTGAACTAAGTTATTGCTTACGTGAAGTAGGTGTCAGCTTCTGTGTGGAGGAAAGAGTTGAAATTGCAGCTGACTCTGGGGAGGGTGAGTCAGGTATTGATGTTGTCAAAACCGATGAAGGCTTTGGATTTGGGATTGTGTCCGCTATAAATGGGAAAGGAGAGGGAGGATAATCAACAGAATGTCAGAATCTATAATAAACAGTAAGTGTTCCTTGGTGATCATTGATTAGAGGCAGTGTGTAGTCATTCCATACTGGACACAATTGTTGAAGATTTACTTGTTGCTGCAGTTGTTTCTGACGTCATTAGAGCTGAAGCTTCTGCAAAGGGAAGAAGTCTTTATAATTCACAGTGAACATGATGATGTGTTTAAGAGCAAGACTAAAAACTATCTAAATGCTACTGTGAATGTAGGTGCAGCTGAGAGTGTCAGAGTTTCAGTTGTGCCTTCTGTAGAAATTAAAGCAATGGAGATAAGGAAGAATCCATGTTGAGAGTCATTGAGTATTGGCAGCGTTGATTATTGCTTACCTGAGTTTACCGCTGTTGATCCAGTGTGGGATGGAGATGAAACTGTTGTAGTGTGCATTGACTTTGTGCTCAGTGATTCTGATACTGTAGCAATAGAGGGAGAGGAAGCTATTGGGTTCCCAGTTGAGCCAGCTGTAAATATGGAAGATGTAGAAATATTTTGAAGAATGTGTGAGAATGATAGCGTTGAAAGCCCATGGTATTCAAAATTGATTGCTCGCAGACTAAATTTAGTTATAACTTACGTGAAGTAGGTGTTGGCGTCTGTGTCGAGGGCTGAGGTGAAACTGTTGGGGTGTCCGTTGACCCTGTGGAGGGGGAGTTGGATGTAGTAGTCGTAGAAACAGATGAAAGTGTTGTAGTTGCAGGTGATTTTGATGTTGCAGGTGTTGAGGGAGATGAGACTTTTGGAGGTGCAGTTGTGTCAGCTGTAATAATGAAGAGGCAGAAACATTTGCCAAAAGGTCTGAATAATTCAGTACATACGAGAGGAGCAGCTAGAGGTGGGGCGAGAGGAGCGGGAGCAGTGACGCTAGAGAAAGCCTTCAAACAGAAAAATCAAGGAGTGACATCACAGTGCCACAGGGGCCTGAGCAGGAGCGAGAGCGGAGGCAGGGCAAATAAAGAGTGCGGCAGAGGAAGGCCCGAGAGCAGAGGCAGTGGACCTGAGTGGGAAAAATGCAACAAAGGCAGAATTTGAAAGAGTGACACCAGAATTAATAAGTGATGTCGGCACAATGGAAGGAGCTGATTGGTGAGTAGCTGGTAAGTGTTTCTAGGTAATAGTCTATAAAGTAAAGGCATGGCAGAGCAGCTCAGCCCCGTGGAATGCACATCCTGTGCCATGTAGGTAGTCCTGGATGCTTCTCGTGGCCTGGACGACCACATGTACGGGAAGTGTTGTCAGCTACAGCAGCTTGTGCTCCGGGTTTCGGAGCTTGAGCAGCGGCTGGAGTCACTGCAGTGCATCCACGAGGCTGAGAACTTCATGAATAGCATATTTCAGCAGGCGGTCACCTTGCAGCTTAAGAGTGTGCAGGCAGAGAGGGGACCGCCAGACAGAAGAGGAAGACCAGGCAGGTAGGACAGGAATCTCCTTAGTGCATCTTGCTCGCTAACAGTTTTTAGCTCTGAATACTGGTTGGGGCGATGGTTCCTCTGGGAAGTGCAGCCACAGCCAAGTCCACGGTACCATGGGTGGCCCAGCTGCACAGTGGGGGAGGAAGAAGAATAGAAGAGCAATCGTCACAGGAGATTCAATAGTTAGGGGAGCAGACTGGCGTTTCTGCGGCCGCAGACGTGACTCCAGGATGGTATGTTGCCTCCCTGGTGCCACGGTCAAGGATATCACTGTGCGGCTGTAGGACATTCTGAGGGGAGTGGGTGAACAGTCAGAGGTCGTGGTCCATATAGGTACCAACAACATAGGTAGAAAGAGGGATGTGTTCCTACAGGCAGATTTTAGGGAGCTAGGAAAGAGTTTAAAAAACAGGACCTCAAAGGTAGTAATGTCCGATGACTCCCGGTGCCATGTGCTAATGAGTACAGGAATAGGAGGATAGAGCAGATGAATGCGTGGCTGGAGAGATGGTGCAGGAGGGGGGGCTTTAGATTCCTGAGGCATTGGGACTGTTTCTGGGGGGGGGTGGGACCTGTGCAACAGGACCAGGACCAATACTTTCGCGGGGAGGATTGCTAGTGCTGTTGGGGAGGGTTTAAACTAGCTTGGCAGGGGGATGGGAACCTGAGAGTAGATTCAGAAGGGAGAGAAGCAAAGCTGGAAATGGAAGGCAGAAAGTTAGTAAGTGAGTTTGGAAGGCAGAGGAAACAAAGGCTAGAAAGTAGAGAACAAGGGAGTTTGGCAGTGCTAAATGGTATACACTTCAACGCAAGAAGTCTAGGGAATAAAGCAGATGAGCTGAGGGCACAGATAGACACATGGGAGTATGATATTATAGCTATTACTGAGACATGGCTGAAAGAAGGGCAGGAATGGCAGCTCAACATTCCTGGTTACAGGGTTTTCAGGTGAGATAGAGAGGGAGATAAAAAAGGAGGGGGTGAAAGTATATTTACTAGTCCTAGCGCCTTTGGGGCTATCCCAGATCAGGCGTATTTCTCAGATGTTCACTTTCAACTAAAGTTTGAGGTAGCCAAATCCTAAAGATGCTTAACTGGGTCTAAAGGTCCGAGCTGATATCTCTCCCTAAAGGAAAGGAACAACCCGAGAATGTTACTGTCCTGCAGATAGCGCTTTTAATAAGTTTAGCTAAACTGTAACGTCCCGGATATTATGGGGATCTGGAGAACTCCCCTCAGAAATGTAACTCTTCACCAAAGAGTGTACAGAGATTGGGTTCGCCAGTTATTGATACAGAAGACTTATGTGAGACAATTCTAAAAATATATAGAGATTTATTAAAAGAACCAACTTGCAATTTACAGTTGGTGAATCAGTCAATCGCAACGTTAACAGTTCTAAAAAGAGAAAAAATACAATTTTTCTTTTCTAAAAAGGCTATATAGTATATTCCTTCACAGGGGGGTCACAATATTGATGAAAGAAACCATTACAGCTGTGAGGAGGGATGATATCTTAGAAGGATCATCCAACAAGGCCATATGGGTTGAACTGAAAAGCGAAAAAGGGGCAATCACACTGCTGGGAGCGTACTGTAGACCTCCAAACAGTCAGAGGGGGGTAGAAGAGCAAATATGTAGGCAAATTTCTGAGATGTGCAAAAATAGGGCAGTAATAGTAGGGGATTTCAACTTCCCTAACATTAACTGGGATAAAATTAATGTGAAAGGTTTAGAGGGAGCAGAATTCTTAAAATGCATTCAGGAGAACTTTTTTAGCCAATACGTAGCAAGCCCAACAAGAGAGGGGGCGGTTCGGGACCTAGTTTTAGGGAATGAAGCTGGGCTGGTGGAATGGGTATCAGTGGGAGAGCATTCAGTTAGATTTAGCATAGTTATGGAAAAGGACAAGGATAGACCAGGAATAAAAGTTCTCAATTGGGGAAAAGCTAATTTTACTAAGCTGAGATGTGATTTAGCTAAAGTGGACTGGAGACAGAAATTTGAAGGTAAATCAATGTCAGAGCAGTGGGAGGCATTCAAGGGCAGCATGGTGGCATAGTGGTTAGTGGTTAGCACTGTTGCCTCACAGCGCCAGGGATCCGGGTTCGAATCCGGCCTCGGGTGACTGTCTGTGTGGAGTTTGCACATTCTCCCCGTGTTTGCGTGGGTTTCCTCCGGGTGCTCCGGTTTCCTCCCACAGTCCAAAGATGTGCGGGTTAGGTTGATTGGCTATGATAAATTGACCCTTAGTGTTAGGGAGATTAAATACGTGGGGTTACGGGGATAGGGTGGGATATGTGTTGGTGTAGGGGTTACGGGGATCGGGTGGGCTATGTGTCGGTGCAGGCTCGATGGGCCGAAATGGCCTCTATCTGCACTGTGGGGTTTCTGTGATTCTGTGATAGTGAGGGTTCAGAGCATGTATGTTCCCTTAAAGAAAAAGGGTGGGACTAACAAATCTAGAGCTCCCTGGATATCAAGGGGCATACAGGGAAGGATAATGAAAAAAGGGAAGCTTATGACAGATACCAAGGGCTCAATATTGCAGAAACCCTAGAGGAGTACAGAAAGTGCAGGGGTGAAATTAAAAAGGAAAATAGGAAAGCAAAGAGAGGGCATGAAAAAATATTAGCAAGTAAAATCAAGGAAAACCCAAAGGTGTTTTATAAATACATTAAGAGCAAGAGGATAACTAAAGTAAGAGTAGGGCCTATTAGGGACCATAAAGGTAACCTGTGTGTGGAGGTGGAAGACATGGGTATAGTTCTTAATGAATTCTTTGCGTCTGTTTTCACAAAAGAGAGGGACGATGCAGAAATTGAAATCAGGGAGGAGGAGTGTGAAATATTAGATGAAATAAGCACAGTGAAAGAGGAAGTATTAAGGAGTTTAGCATCTTTGAAAGTGGATAAATCACCAGGCTCAGATGAAATGTATCCCAGACTGTTAAGAGAAGTAAGAGAGGAATTAGCAGAGGCTCTGACCTTCATTTTGCAATCCTCTCTGGCTACAGGTGTGGTGCCGGAGGACTGGAGGACTGCTAATGTGGTATCGTTGTTTAAAAAGGGAGAAAGGGATAAACCAAGTAATTACAGGCCAGTCAGCCTAACCTCGTGGTGGGAAAATTATTGGAAAAAATTATGAAGGACAGGATAAATCTTTATTTAGAAAGACATTTAAACCAGGGAGTGATTTGCAGTTAGATCTGTGACATGATCATAAGGAATAAATGTGTTGGGAGTCATCGCTGGTTGTCAGATATTAGTTATTGCAATCCTGAGGTCAGTGTTGTTGCCCATTTGAGGATAGAATGAAACTGTTGGCATTGCAGGCCATTGTGCTGTAAATTTTGCAAATGAAGAGACATTTGGAAGAAGGTATGAGAAAAAAAGTAAGTAATAAATGCTCTTTGACAATAATTTTTCTAAAGCGGAGCTTAGTTATTGCTTACATGAAGTAGGTGTCGGCGTCTGTGTGGAGGAAAGAGTTGAAATTGCAGCTGACTCTGGGGAGGGTGAGTCAGGTTTTGATGTTGTCCAAACCGATGAAGACTTCGGATTTGGGGTTGTGTCCGCTATAAGTGGGAAAGGAGAGGCAAGTTAATCAACAGAATGTCAGAATCTAAAATAAATAGTAAGGGCTGGATTTTCCTAAGCCCCTGGAGTCGGGTTGGAGGCGTGCGGGCGATAAAAATCGGAGATCCGGGGGTCCCGACCCCATCCCGCCTCCAACCCGCCTCCATGTCAATTTCATAGGAGTCGGGTTGCCGACAAGTGCTGGAACCCGACTCCCAGAGGCGGGAAGGGATTAAAGGCAATTAAACTGCCTGTTAACAGATAGTTAACAGGTAGTTTTTTGCCTATTCGCGATTTTTATTGCTGGTTTGTGGGCTTCCCAACAGCTCCAAACCACGAAAAGTTTTCAAGGCGGGACGTGGGTCTGAGGTCTTGGAGGGGTCGAGATGCCCAGTGTTCAGGTGAGTGAGGGGTGCAAAGGTAAGTGTTTTGCAAGTGTTTAAAGTGTTTAAATAAGTTTAACTTACTTTTACTTACCTTTACAGGAGTCCTGCATTCCGGTGTCGGGAGTCGGCTGCAAGAACCACAGAAGTTCCGATTTTTAAAAAAAAATCAGCTTCTTGGTTTCTGCAGCAAAATGATTTTAAAGTTATCCTGAGAAAGGACTGAGGCTGAATTAGCAGTTTTTCAGTGCTTGACAGCTTCAAACAGCTGTTAAACACTGATATTTCATCTGCCAAAAGCTTTTGACAGATGAAATGTCAATCTCTGACGTCACCTGTTGCCGGGTGGCCCTTAATTGGCCTGCTGAGCTCACAGGGCGGGCTCAACAAGGTCAATCAGAGGAAAATCCAGTGGGTTGGCCACATCTCCATGGAGGCGGGACAACAAGCCCGAATGTGGGTTTCCCACCTCCAACCCGCCCCCGTAGCAAAATCCAGCCCTAAGTGTTCCTTGGTGATCATTGATTAGAGGCAGAATGTAGTCATTATATACCAGATATAGTTTTTGATGATTTACTTGTTGCTGCAGTTGTTTCTGACGTCATTAGAGCTGAAGCTTCTGTGAAGGGAAGAAGGCTTTATAATTCACAGTGAACATGATGATGTGTTTAAGAGCAAGACTAAAATGTAGCTAAATGCTACAGTGAATGTGGATGTAGCTGACAGTGTCAGTGTTGCAGTTGTGCCTGCTGTAGAAATAAAAGCCATGGATTTTGCAGGAAGTTCTGAGACATGATGATAAGGAAGAAACCACGTTGAGAGTCACTGAGTATTGGCAGTGTTGATTATTGCTTACCTGAGGTTACCGCTTTTGATCCAGTGTGGAATGGAGATGAAACATTTGGGGGGAGAAATTCAGTATCGCCCCATTTGGGGCGCAATTATCGGCCAGGTGCAAAGTTTAGCGCCTGGCGCTAATTATCGCCTCCAACTGCAAACTTGGCTTCTATAGCCCCTGGTGGTGATTGGAGCGCTAAATGAGGCGCTACACACCTCTCTTAAGGCGCTAATGCTGAGGAGCGAGGCGCTACCTCAGAGCGCTGCTGAAGCTCATGTGATGTCAGTCAGCAATGGAACACAGACACACTGGCGCTGGCCAGTTCTTAAAGGGGAGGGTTGATCCTGCTCTCCACCCACACCCTGCAGCCTTGAATCTTGGCCTGGAGAGACCTGTCCATCAAATCTGCTGGAAAGAACAATGGAGAGGCCCAGGGAAAGAGCTCAGAGTGCAGCCCCCATAGTCTCTTCTAAATCAATGCAAGGAATGTCAAATCAAAATGAACCCTGCAAATTGCTGCTCTGTACCCAAAACTCCTTCACACAGCGTTGAATCTCTCCAGAAGTCTCTCTCTCAGAATGCGTGGTGCAAAAATGTCGCCGACAAATAAAGGCAGGAAGCGGTCGCCTTTAAATAGTGCCCACCCCAGTCCCTTCCCAACTGCAAAATGCTCCCCTGAACCTGTCGTTGCTAGCGGCAGGCAGTAAGGCAGGGTGCGCCACTCAATATCTGGTCCTGGCCGCTACCAGGGTGATGCACGCTCGACTGACGTGACAATCTGCAGGCGCAGGAGATCGTGATGGTAGTGTTTAGCGCCACCGCAAATGTCTGGTCAATTTCATGAGCGGCGCAAACATCGTCGCGCCCGGGCGCTAGTTGCTTTGCGCCCCATTAGCGCCGTCTTAGGGCGCTAATGGGAGGTGCAAATCAACCACATTTTTCCCCCTTGTTGTTTGCATTGACTTTGTGCTCTGTGATTCTGATACTGTAGTTGAGGAGGGAGACGAAACTATTGGGTTTCCAGTTTAGCCAGTTGTAGGCTGTGGAAGATGCAGAAATATTTTCAAGAATATGTGAGAATGATACCGATGAAAGGTCATGGTATTCGACAATTATTGATCGCAGGATAAGTTTAGTTATTACTTACGTGAAGTTGGTGTTGGCGTCTGTGTCGAGGGCTGAGATGAAACTGTTGGAGTGTCTGTTGACCCTATGGAGGGTGAGTTGGATATAGTAGTCGTAGAAGCAGATGAAGGTGTTGTAGTTGCAGGTGATCCTGATGTTGCAGATGTTGAAGAAGAGGAGACTTTTGAAGGTGGAGTTGTGTCAGCTGTAATAATGAAGAAGCAGAAACATTTGCCAAAATGTCTGAATATTCAGTTCATAACAACTTGCCGTAAAGTTAGAAATTGATTATATTATTTATAATTTATAATTCATTAGTGTGTTGAGGAGAAGGGCCAAAATATTGGAGTTGCAGTAGACTCTGATGAGGTTGAGTTGGATATTGCTGTTGGAGCAGCATTTGTAAATATAGGAATGGCAGTTATGTCTGTTGTAGACATTTAAACCAGGGAGTGATTTGCAGTTAGATTGGTGAAATGATCATAAGGAAAAATGAGTTGAGAGTCATCACAGACTGTCAGATATTAGTTATTGCAATCCTGACCCATTGGAGGATAGAATAAAACTGTTGGAGCTGCAGGTGAGTGTGCTTTAAATTCTGCAGATAAAGGGAGAACTGGAATAAGGTATGAGAAAGAAAAGTAAGTAATAAATGCTCTTTGACAATCATTTGTCTAATGCCAGACTGAGCTGTTGCTTACGTGAAGTCGATGTCTGCATCTGTGTGGAGGAAAGAGTTGAAATTGCAGCGGACTCTGTGGAGGGTGATTCAGGTATTGATGCTGCAGGAATTGTTGAAGGCTTTGGATTTGGGGTTGTGTCTGCTACAATTGAGAAAGCAGAGGGACGAT
This sequence comes from Somniosus microcephalus, assembly GCF_052327205.1. NCBI lineage: Eukaryota > Metazoa > Chordata > Chondrichthyes > Squaliformes > Somniosidae > Somniosus > Somniosus microcephalus. The sequence goes on from NC_140988.1 coordinate 285,982,210, forward strand.
AATCAACAGAATGTCAGAATCTATAATAAGCAATAAGTGTTCTTGGTGATCATTGATTGGAGGCAGAGTGTAGTCATTACATAACTGACATAATTGTTGAAGATTTACTTGTTGCTGCAGTTGTTTCTGACATCATTAGAGCTGAAGCTTCTGTATTAGAGCTGAAGCTTCTGTAAAGGGAAGAAAGGTTTATAATTCACAGGGAGCATGATGATGTGTTTAAGAGCAAGACTAAAAAGTAGCTAAATGCTACTGTGAATGTGGATGCAGCTGACAGTGATAGAGTTCCAGTTGTGACTGCTGTTGAAATTAAAGCAATGGAGATATTTGCAGGAAGTTCTGAGCAATGACGATAAGGAAGAAACCAGAAATAACAACAGAAAATGCTGGAAAAACTCAGCAGGCCAGGCAACATCCGTGGAGAGAGAAATAGTCAACGTTTCAGGTCGAACCCTTTGTCAAGACTGAAAAAGCACAGGAAATGAAACAGATTAAAAGGCCAGTTTGGGGGCTGGGAGAGACCTGGGAAGAAACCAGGTTGAGATTCACTGAACGTTGACTGCATTGATTATTGCTTCTTCTTCTTATCGTGTCCACGGACATTCTATACATAGCCCAGCCAGAACTGGACACATTTTTGCGCCTTGTTGTTGGATTCGGCAAGATCTGCAACAGTGCAGGGTTCCTCCAACGATGGGCATTGCAGGAGATGTTGCATAGTCTGTGCCTCAGTTCCACATTCACAAGTTGTCGGGCTGGTTGAATATCCCCATTTGTTTAGTGACACCTTTGAGCAACCTACACCGGTCCTAAGTCTGTTAAGGCACTTCCAGATTGCCCAGTTGCAATTAGCTCCTGGGGGAAGGCTTTCATCAAGTAAAATTTCCATCGCTGGGGGTTGTTCAAGACTGGCGAGCTGGTCTTTCCACAAGGCGATGCGGGCTTCAGATGAGGTTGATTGTAATGGAACAACACTGTTCATGAAGCTCTTCCTTGACTTTAGGCGGCTGGGTGTAGGTGTATGACAATGCAGAGGGTGCCTCTCATCTGATGTTTGACGGAGTCGCTCTTTCTTGCTGGCTACCGTTCTTCTTATATCAGGGGGAGCGATACCCGCCAGGATATATAGGCTGTTGGTGTTTGTTGGTTTTAAGCAACCTGTGATAAATCGGCAGCTTGCATTCAGAACAGCATCCATCTTCTTGGCATGAGTAGACCTTTCCCATGCAGGGCAGGCGTATTCGGCAGTGGAATAGCAAAGAGCAAGTGCACTGGTTCGCAATGTTTTCGGGCTTGTTCCCCATCTTGTGTTAGTGAGCTTGTTCAGGATGTTGTTTCGTGCGCTCACTTTTGCCTTTGTCTTCTCGATGTGGTTCTTGAAGGTGAGGCATTGGTCAAGGGTGACTCCTAAGTAGATAGGGTGCTCGCAATGCGTCAGTGTTGCTCCACACCAGGTTACTTCCAACTGGCGTTTGGCTTCACGGTTTCTGAGGTGGAATGCACAAACTTACATCTTTGATGGGTTTGCGCGAAGGTGGTTTTCTTCACAGTAGGATTTTAGTCCCTCCAAGGCCTCAGAAAGCGTTTTCTCCACGGTGTTAAAATCAGTGCTTTGGGCAGTGACACATAAGTCATCAGCATATATAAAACGGCGTGTGACACCGTCAAAAGGTTGGTCATTCGTGTAGATGTTGTACAGCAGCGGTGCAAGCACGCTTCCCTGAGGAAGACCATTCTTCTGAATACGCCACCTGCTGCGCTTCCCACCTAGTTCAACATAGAACCGGCGATTCTGAAGCATGCTTTCTAACAGCTCTGTTGTTGCTTACCTGAGGTTACTGCTGTTGACTGTTTGTGGGTTGGGGGTGAAACTGTTGTAGTTTGCATTGACTTTGTGCTCAGTGATTCTGATACTGTAGAATCATAGAAATGTACAGCACAGAAGGAGGCCATTGGGCACATCGTGTCTGCGCCGGTTGAAAAAGTTCTCTCCAGCCTACTCCTACTCTCCAGCTCTTGGTCTGTAGGCTTGCAGTTTGCGACACCTCAAGTGCATATTTACTTTTTATATGTAATGAGGGTTTCTGCTTCCACCACCTGTTCAGGCAGTGAGTTCACAACCCCCACCACACGCTGGGTGAAAAAGTTCTCCTCAACTCTCTTCTCATCCTTCTACCAATAACTTTAAAATAATTGCCTAATCCTATCCACTCTATCTAGGTCCCTCATAATTTTATACACCTCAAATAAGTTTCCCCTTAGCCTCCTCTGTTCCAGAGGAAACAACCCGTGCCTATCGAATCTTTCCTCATAGCTAAAATTCTCAAGTCCTGGCAACATTTTATAATGTTCTAGTATAACCTCTCTGCTCTAATATTCTATGCTTTGGCTATTAAAGGAAAGTATCCTGTATGCCTTCTTACCCAGCTTAAAAACCACTGTAGTTGTAAAGGGAGAGGAAACTATTGGGTTTCCAGTTGAGCCAGCTATGGATATGCAGAAACATTTAGAAGAAATGTGAGAATGATACCGATGAAAACCTATGGTATTTGAAAAAGATTGATCATAGGCTAAATTTAGTTATGGCTTACGTGAAGTAGGGGTTGATGTGTGTGTCGAGGGCTGAGATGAAACTGTTGCCATGCCCGTTGACAATATGGAAGGTGAGTTGGATATAATAGTTGTAGAAGCAGATGACAGTGTTGGAGTTGCAGGTGATTCTGATGTTACAGTTGTTGAGGGAGATGAGACTTTTGGAGGTGCAGTTGTGTCAGCTGTAATAATTAATTAAAAAAATTATTTCATAGGATGTGGGCGTCGCTGGCAAGGCCAGCATTTATTGCTCTTGAGAAGGTGCTGGTGAGCCACCTTCTTGAATCACTGCAGTCCGTGTGGTGAGGGTACTCCCACAGTGCTGTTAGGTAGGGAGTTCCAGGATTTTGACCCACCGACGATGAAGGAACGACAATATACTTCCAAGTCAGGATGGTGTGTGACTTGGAGGGGAACTTGGTGGTGGTGTTACCATGCGCCTGCTCCCCTTGTCCTTCTAGGTGGAAGAGGTCGCGGGTTTGGGAGGTGCTGCCGAAAAGGCCTTGGCGAGTTGCTGCAGTACATCTTGTAGATGGTACACACTGCAGCCACGATACGCCGGTGGTGGAGGGAGGAAGGTGGTGGATGGAGTGCCAATCAAGTGGGCTGCTATGTCCTGGATGGTATCGAGCTTCTTGAGTATTGTTGAAGCTGCACTCATCCAAGCATGTGGAGAGTATTCCATCACACTCCTTACTTGTGCTTTGTAGATGGTGGAAAGGCTTTGGGGAGTCAGGAGGTGAGACACTCATCACAGAATACCTAGCCTCTGACATGCTCTTGTTGCCACAGTATTTATGTGGCTAGTCCAGTTAAGTTTCTGATTAATGGTGACCCTCAGGATGTTGATGGTGGTGCCATTGAATGTCAAGGGTCAGTGGTTAGATTTTCGCTTGTTGGAGATAGTCATTGCCTGGCACTTGTGTGGCGCGAATGGTACCTGCCAGTTATCAGCCCAAGCCTGAAAGTCATCCAGGCCTTGTTGCACGCGGGCATGGACTGCTTCATTATCTGAGGAGTTGCGAATGGCACTGAACACTGTGCAGTCATCAGCGAACATCCCCATTTCTGACCTAATATTAGAGGGAAGGCCATTGATGAAGCAGCCGAAGATGGATGGGTGTAGGATACTGCCCTGAGGAACTCCTGCAGCTGAGATGATTGACCACCAACCATCTTCCTTTGTAGGAAGTCACACAACACCAGGATATAGTCCAACAGCTTTATTTGAAATCACAAGCTTTCGGAGTGCTGCTCCTCCATCAGGTGAAGTGAAGAGAAGCATACAGGCACAGCATATATAATCAGAGAAAACTGCCAGATGATTACAGGTAATCTTTCTAACTGCCCTTTATCACACCTCGGCAGAGAGATAATCACAGCAATCAAAGGTGTGAATGGTGTTCAAACAGGTTAGTCAGGAAAACATTACATCAAAGAACAATGAGGTGGGGTCACAAGGGGTAAAATGTTGCAGATGCTGGGGTCTGTATGAAAAACAGAAAAAAACAAAAAACTTTGCTGGAAATCACAGCAGCTCCGGCCGCATCTGTGCAGAGAGAACAAGCCAACGACGACTCGAGTCTGGATGACTCTACGTCAGGTGGGGTTACATGTAGCGTGACATGAACCCAAGATCTCGGTTGAGGCCGTCCTCATGAGTGCGGAACTTGGCTATCAGTTTCTGCTCGACGATTTTGCGTTGTCGTGTGTCTCGAAGGCCGCCTTGGAGAAGGCTTACCCGAAGATCGGAGGCTGAATGTCCTTGACTGCGGAAGTGTTCCCTGACTGGGAGGGAACACTCCTGCCTGGCGATTGTTGTGCAGTGTCCGTTCATCCGTTGTCGCAGTGTCTGCATGTTCTCGCCGATGTACCATGCTCCGGGGCATCCTCTCCTGCAACGTATGAGGTAGACAAAATTGGCCGAGTCACATGAGTATGTACCATGTACCTGGTGGGTGGTGTCCTCATGTGTGATGATGGTATCTGTGTTGATGATCTGGCATGTCTTGCAGAGGTTGCCATGGCAGGGTTGTGTGGTGTCGTGGTCGCTGTTCTCCTGAAAGCTGGGTAATTTGCTGCGAACGATGGTCTGTTTGAGGTTAGGCGGCTGTTTGAAGGTGAGTAGTGGAGGCGTGGGGATGGCCTTAGCGAGGTGTTCGTCGTCGTCGATGACATGTTGAAGGCTGCGGAGAACATGACGTAGTTTCTCCGCTCCGGGGAAGTACTGGACGACGAAGGGTACTCTGTTGGTTGTGTCCCGTGTTTGTCTTCTGAGGAGGTCTATACGATTTTTCGCTGTGGCCCGTCGGAACTGTCGATCAACGAGTCGAGTATCATATACCGTCCTTACAAGGGCGTCTTTCAGCGTCTGTAGGTGTCCATCGCGTTCCTCCTCGTCTGAGCAGATGTGACTTCCTACATTTGTCCACCCCAGTCCAACACCGGCATCTCCACATCACAGCTTCCTTTGTGTTAGGTATGATTCCAGCCAGTGGAGCGTTTTCCCCAATTCCCATTGACTTCAGTTTTACTAGGGCTCCTTGATGCCACACTCAGTCAAATGCTGCCTTGAATGTCAAGGGAAGTCACTCTCATCTCACCTCTGGAATTCAGCTCCTTTGTCCAAGGCTGTAATGAGTGGCCCTGACGGAACCCAAACTGGACATCAGTGTGTAAGTTATTGGTGAGTAAGTGCCGTTTGATAGCACTGTCGATGACACCTTCCATCACTTTGCTGATGATTGAGAGTAGACTGATGGGGCGGTAATTGACCGGATTGAATTTGTCCTGCTTTTTGTGGCCAGGACATACCTGGGCAGTTTTCCACATTGTGGGATAGATGCCGGTGTTATCGCTGTACTGGAACAATTTGGCTGGAGGCGCGTCTAGTTCTGGAGCACAAGTCTTAACCACGGCAGCCGGGATGTTGTCGGGGCCCACAGCCTTTGCTGTATCCAGTGCGCTCAGCCGTTTCTCGATATCATGTGGAGTGAATCGAATTCGCTGAAGACTATCCTCTGTGATGGTGGGGATTTCAGGAGGAGGCCGATATGGAACATCCACTCGGCACTTCTGGTTGAAGATGGTTGCAAACCCTTCAGCCTTGTCCTTTGCGCTCAATTGCTGGTCTCCACTATCATTGAGCAGAAACGTTTGCCAAAATGTCTGAATAATTCAGTACATAACAACTTGCCGTTCATAATGATTGGTCCCAGAGTAAAGTTAGAAATTGATTATATTATTTATTATTCATTAGTGCGTTGAGGAGAAGGATCAAAATATAGGCGTTGCAGTTGACTCTGATGAGGTTGAGTTGGAGGCAAAAAGGAAAAGGAGGTGGGATAGCATTGCTGATTAAAGAGGAGATTAACACAATAGTAAGGAAGGATATTAGCTCTGATGATGTGGAATCTATATGGGTAGAGCTGAGAAATACCAAGGGGCAGAAAACGTTAGTGGGAGTTGTATACAGACCCCTAAACAGTAATGCTGAGGTTGGGGATGGCATTAAATGGGAAATTAGAGATGCGTGCAATAAGGGCACAGTAGTTATCATGGGTGACTTTAATCTATAGATTGGGCTAACCAAATTAGGAACAATACTGTGGAGGAGGAATTCCTGGAGTGTATACGGGATGGTTTCCTGGACCAATATGTCGAGGAACCAACTGGAGATCAGGCCATCTTAGACTGGGTAATATGTAATGAGAAAGGATTAATTAGCAATCTTGTTGTGCGAGGCCCCTTGGGGTGGAGTGATCATAATATGATAGAATTCTTCATTAAGATGGAGAGTGAAATATTTGACTCAGAGACTCGGGTCCTGAATTTAAATAAAGGAAACTACGATGGTATGAGGTGTGAGTTGGCTTGGATGGGTTGGGGAACGTGACTTAAAGGGTTGACGGTGGATAGGCAATGGCAAACATTTAAAGATCGCATGGTGAACTACAGAATTTCTTCATCCCTGTTTGGCATAAAAATAAAACAAAAAAGGTGACTCAACCGTGGCTAACAAGGGAAATTAGGGATAGCATAAGATCCAAGGAGAGGACATATAAATTGGCCAAAAAAGCAGCAAACCTGAGGTTTGGGAGCAGTTTCGTATTCAGCAAAGGAGGACAAAGGGATTAATTAAGAGGGGGGAAATAGAGTATGAGAATAAGCTTTCAGGGAACATAAAAACTGACTGTAAAAGCTTCTATAGATATGTGAAGAGAAAAAGATTGGTGAAGTCAAGCGTAGGTCCCTTGCAGTCAGAATCAGGGGATTTATTTATAATGGGGAACAAAGAAATGGCAGACCAATTAAAAACATACTTTGGTTCTGTCTTCACAAAGGAGGACACAAATAATCTCCCAGAGATGTCGGGGAACATAGGGTCTAATGAGAGGGAGGAACTGAATGAAATCAGTATTTGTAGGGAAATGGTATTAGGAAAATTGATGGGATTGAAGGCCGATAAATCCCCAGGGCTGGATAATCTACATCCTAGGGTACTTAAGGAAATGGCCCTAGAAATAGTAGATGCATAGCTGGTCATCTTCCAAAATTCTATAAACTCTGGAACAGTTCCCATGGATTGGAGCATAGCTAATGTAACCGCACTATTCAAAAAAGGTGGTAAAGAGAAAACGGGGAATTATAGGCCGGAAGCCTGACATCGGTAGTGGGGAAAATGCTAGAGTCCATTATAAAAGATGTAATAGCAGAGCACTTGGAAAACAGTGACAGGATTGGACAAAGTCAACATGGATTTACAAAAGATAAATCATGCTTGACTAATCTACTGGAATTTTTTGAGGATGTAACTGGTAGAATAGATAAGGAAGAACCAGTGGATGTGATGTATTTGGACTTTCAGAAGGCTTTTGATAAGGTCCTGCATAAGAGATTAGCGTGCAAAGATAAAGCACATGGGATTGGGGGTAAGGTACTGACTTGGATAGAGAGCTGGTTGGCAGACAGGAAGCAAAGAGTTGGAATAAATGGGTCTTTTTCCGAGTGGCAGGCAGTGACTAGTGGGGTACCGCAGGGATCAGTGCTAGGACCCCAGTTATTCACAATATATATTATTGATCTAGACAAGGGAACTAGATGTAATATCTGCAAATTTGCAGACGACACAAAGATGGGTGGGCGTGTGTACTGTGAGGAGGATGCAGAAAAACTCCAGTATGATTTGGACAGGTTGGGTGATTGGGCAGATGCATGGCAGATGCAGTATAATGTGGATAAGTGCGAGGTTATCCACTTTGGTGGCAAAAACAGGAAGGCAGATTATTATCTGAACGGCAATAGATTGGGAAAATAAGAAGTGCAACAAGACCTGGGTGTCCTTGTGTACCAGCTGCTGAAGGTAAGCATGCAGGTGCAGTAGGCGGTTAAGAAGGCAAATGGTATGTTGGCCTTCATAGCAAGAGGATTCAAGTACAGGAGCAAGGATGTCTTGCTGCAGTTGTACAGGGCCTTGGTGAGACCACACCTTGAGTATTGTGTGCAGTTTTGGTCGCCTTATCTGAGGAAGGATGTTCTTGCCATGGAGGGAGTGCAGCGAAGATTCACCAGACTGAAACCTGGGATGGCAGGAATGACGTATGAGGAGAGATTGGGTCGATTGGGCTTGTATTCGCTAGAGTTTAGAAAAATGAGAGGGGATCTCATTGAAACTTATAAAATTCTAACAGGACTAGATAGACTAGATGCAGGAAGGATGTTCCCGATGGCGGGTGAGTCCAGAACCAGGGGTCACAGTCTAAGGATAAGGGGTAAGCCATTTAGGACTGAGATGAGGAGGAATTTCTTCACCCAGAGAGTGGTGAACCTGTGGAATTCTCTACCACATCAGGCAGTTGAGGCCAATTCATTAAATATATTCAAGAAGGTGTTGGGTATATTTCTTAAGGCTAACAAGATCAAGGGATATGGGGAGAAAGCAGGGACAGGGTACTGAATTTGGATGATCGGGCATGATCTCATTAAATGGCGGAACAGGCTCGAGGGGCCGAATGGCCTACTCCTGCCCCTATCTTCTAATTCTCTATATTTCTATATTGTTGTGGGAGCAGCATTTGCAAATGTTGGAATTGCATTTATATCTGCTGTAGACATTTAAACCAGGGAGCGATCTGCAGTTAGATTGGTGAAATGATCATGAGGAAAAAAGGTGTTGGGAGTCACCGCTGACTGTCAGATATTAGTTATTGTATATCTGAGGTCAGTGTTGTTGATCCTTTGGGGGCTAGAATAAAACTGTTGGTGCTACAGGTGAGTGTGCTGTCAATTTTTGCAGATGAAGAGACATTTGGAAGGATGTATGAGAAAGAAAAGTAAGTAATAAATGCTCTTTGAACATAATTTTTCTAATGCTGAACTAAGTTATTGCTCACGTGAAGTAGGTGTCGGCGTCTGTGTGGAGGAAAGAGTTGAAATTGCAGCTGACTCTGGGGAGGGTGAGTCAGGTATTGATGTTGTCCAAACCGATGAAGGCTTTGGGTTTGGGGTTGTGTCTGCTATAAATGGAAAAGGAGAGGGAGGATAATCAACAGAATGTCAAAATCTATAATAAACAGTAAGGGCCAGATTTTCAGGGTGCCGTGAGGCGGGCTTTCAGGCGTGCGGGGGGCAAAAATCCTGAATTCGGGGGTCCCGACACCATCCCGCTCAAAACCCGCCTCCACGTAAGTTTCAAGGGAGGCGGGTACCCGCCCTGCACTGAGACCCGCCAACCCGAGGCGGGAAGGGATTAGTGCCAATTAACTGCCTGTTAGCAGGTAGTTAACAGAGAGTTTTTAGCCTAATCCCTATTTTGAAGGGTGTCGTGTGGGATTCCTGACGTCACCAAACCACGCCAGGTTAGAGCAGGCGGGCCGTCGGGTTGAAGGATTTGGAGGGGTCGAGATGTCGGTGTTCAGGTGAGTGATGGGTGCATGAGTGCAAAGGTAAGTGTGGTTGGTGTGTCTAAAGTGTGTAAAGAAGTTTTACTTACATGTACTTACCTTAACAGCCTTTCTTCCTCTAGGCTGTGGGAGTCCATCACTCAGCCGGAACTGAAAGCTGAACGGCTGCGATCTGTCAAAAGTGACAGCCTTCAGCTTTCAGTGCCGGTGACAGTTCTAACTGAGTCTGCGTAGAAGGACTCAGGTTAGAAGTCAGACTGTCAGTGTATGACAGCTTCAAACAACTGTGAAACACTGATATTTCATCTGTCAAAAACTCTTGACAGATGAAATTTCAGTCTGTGACGTCATCTCTTGCCGGCTGGCCCGTAATTGGCCTGCTGAACCCGCTGGGCGGGCTCGACAAGATCAATCAAGGGAAAATCGCGTCGATTGGCGGGACGTTGATGGAGGCGGGACTAAAACCCAAAAGTTGTAGTCCCGCCTCCTTCCCGACAGCTTAAGGAAAATCCAGCCCATAGTGTTCCTTGGTGATCATTGATCAGAGGCAGAATGTAGTCATTCCATACCTGGCATAATTGTTGAAGATTTACTTGTTGCTGCAGTTATTTCTGCCGTAAGTAGTGTTGAAATTTCTGTAAAGGGAAGAAGGCTTTATAATTCACAGTGAGCAAGATGATTTGTTTAAGATCAAGACTGAAATGTATCTGAATGCTACAGTGAATGTGGATGCAGCCGACAGTGTCAGAGTTGCAGTTGTGCTGTAGAAATTAAAGCAATGGAGATATTTGCAGGAAATTCTGAGACACGATGATAAGGAAGAAATAGGTTGAGAGTCACTGAATATTGGCAGCGTTGCTTATTGCTTACCTGAGGTTACCGCTGTTGATCCAGTGTGGGATGGAGATGAAACTGTTGTAGTTTGCATTGACTTTGTGCTCAGTGATTCTGATGCTGTAGTTGAGGAGGGAGAGGAAACTATTGGGTTCTCAGTTGAGCCAGCTGTAGGTATGGAAGATGCAGAAACATTTAGATGCAAGTGTGAGAATGATGGCGATGAAAGCCCATGGTATTCAAAAATGACTGATTGTAGGCTAAGTTTAGTTACAACTTACGTGAAGTACGTGTTGGCGTCTGTGTCGAGGGCTGAGGTGAAACTGTTGGAGTGTCCGTTGACCCTATGGGGGGTGAGTGGGATATAATAGTCATAGAAGCAGATGAAGGTGTTGTAGTTGCAGGTGATCCTGATGTTGCAGGTGTTGAGGGAGAGGAGACTTCTGGAGGTGGAGTTGTGTCAGCTGTAATAATGAAGAAGCAGAAACATTTGCCAAAATGCCTGAATAATTCAGTACAGGAAACTTTGGTTTATCCGGAGGTTGTATGTCCGGAAACCTCGATCTAACGGCAGAAATCAGCAGCCATTTTGGTTAGGTTTTTTTTCTTCTCCTAGCATTTTTTTTAACAGTCAGGCTCTGGAAAGCATCTCTGTAGCTTAGCAACAGCTTCAGAGATGCTTCCAAGGTACGGGCTGAGTGTTTACAAGCTGTTGCTAAGCAACAGTGTTTGTTGTCAGATACGGAGATGAAAACCTCCATATCCTTCAACATTAGTGCTGGTCTATCCGGAAGTTTTGATAGATCGGCAGCAGCTCGGTCCCATCGGTGCTGGATATCGCGAAGTTTCCTGTACACAACAACTTGCTGTTCATAATGATTGATCCCAGAGTAAAGTTAGAAATTGATTATATTATTTATAATTCATTTGTGTTCTGAGAAGAAGTATCAAAATATTGGAGTTGACTCTGATGGGGTTGAGTTGGATATTGTTGTAGCAGCTTTTGGAATTGTTGGAATGGCATTTATGGCTCTTGTCGACATTTAAACCAGGGAGTGATTTGCAGTTAGATCTGTGAATTAATCATAAGGAATAAATGTGTTGCGAGTCATCGGTGATTGTCAGATATTAGTTACTGCAATCGTGAGGTCAGTGTTGTTGACACTTTGGAGGATAGAATGAAACTGTTGGCGTTGCAGGTCAATTTGTTGTCAATTTTGCAGATGAAGAGACATTTGGAATAAGGTATGAGAAAGACAAGTAAGTAATAAATGCTCTTTGACAATAATTTGTCTAATGCTGAACTTAGTTATTGCTTACTTGAAGTAGATGTCGGCGTCTGTGTGGAGGGAAGAGTTGAAATTGCAGTTGAATCTGGGGAGGGTGAATCAGGTATTGATGTTGTCCAAACCGATGAAGGCTTTGGATTTGGGGTTGTGTCCGCTATAAATGGGAAAGGAGAGGGAGGATAATCAACAGAATGTCAGAATCTATAATAAACATTAAGTGTTCCTTGGTGATCATTGATTAGAGGCAGAGTGTAGTCACTAAATAACTGAAGTAATTGTTGAAGATTTACTTGTTGCTGCAGTTGTTTCTGACGTCATTAGAGCTGAAGCTTCTGTGAAGGGAAGAAGGCTTTTTAATTCACAGTGAACATGATGATGTGTTTAAGAGCAAGACTAAAAAGTATCTAAATGCTACTGTGAATGTGGATGCAGCTGACAGTGTCAGAGTTGCAGTTGTACCTGCTTTAGAAGTTAAAGCAATGGAGGTATTTGTAATGTATATACCTTTAAGGGGGGAACTACTTTTTACAGCTCATGTATACTGTAGTAACGGCAGTGACCACACCTGTATATAGCACTGAGTAGTAATCTGTACAGTTCAGTTCCAGAGTGAGCCACGTTGAGTAAACACCTGTTGTACCGTTCTCCTGCAGTCTGTGTCTTACTACTGACGGATACAACATTGGCGACGAGGGAAATTCGATCCTACCTGCAACTCTGCATCACCTCCCAGGGATTCGTTCCTGGAGACCAGTAGTTTGGAGGTCAAGGCCAGAGACACGGGCGTCGACCACGGGCAACCGCCCAGTCATCCAGCAGAGACTCGAGAATTGCGGGGGAGGTTGTTGAGAGCCAGGCTTGGCTTTCCAGTCGCGGTGGTCCAACGAAACGGGCTGGCAACAGGTAGTGCGCAGACGCTTCCCGGACAGCGGCGGGCTAGAGCCCGACCAAGCGGCACAGCAAAGGGCCGAGCAGCGTCGACGGGAGAGAGAGAGAGAGAGGGCAGAGCACATAGGGCACAGCCGGTGTTCAGGGGCCAAGCAGCATCGAGGAGAGAGAGAGAGACGCGCAGAAACCCGCGAGGCACCGCCATTGCCATGAGGACCGCCGAGAGCGGCGTTGGCAGCAGCGGGGGAGGAAGGAAAGCGCGGGAGACACCATTTTAAGCCATTTTAAACCACACCCAAAATGCCGAAGAGTGGCAGTATCACCGCATTTGACAATGAAGTTGAAGATTGGACTACATATGTCGAACGAATAGAGGTATACTGCAAGGCAAATGAGGTGTCAGATGACAAGAAAGCGTTGGTATTGTTAAATTTAATGGGTGCAAAGACGTATGGCTTATTACGAAACCTAGTAACCCCAGCGAAGCCAGTGGAAAAGAGTTTTGGAGACATAGTGACGATACTACAGGAACATTTAAACCCCACACCGCTGCTGATAGCAGAAAGATTCAAGTTTCACAAACGGAACCAGCATAAGGATGAAAGCAATGCTGAATATTTAACAGAACTGCGCAAACTATCGAAACACTGCCAGTTTGGAACGGAACAAGTTTGTGTGTGGGCTTCAAAGTGAAGGAACCCAGAAACGGCTTTTATCTGAAAAGGACCTTACGCTGGACAAGGCTTTCAGCATTGCGGTATCATATGAAGCAGCATCACGGGGCGCTGCAGAGATACAACAGAGACCGCAAGAATATGGCACAAACGAAATGTCATACAGAACAGAGAAGTGCTATCGCTGCGGCAGAACAACACACGACCACAATGATTGCTGGTTCAAAGACAAAGGCCTAGAAATTCACTTTGGGCCCGCCAGCTGGCGTGCGCCCAAAAGTTAGCGCTGAGCGCGGAGCCAGTTGCGCCCGTCAGATATTCAGTTTTTGCGCCCCATGTCGGAACCGGGCGCTATTCCAGGGTGTGCCCGCCCCCGCTTGGGGCGCTGAAACTGAATTTCAGTGCTCTAGGCGCCGCTGTGCCACCCGCTGCGGAGCGGCAGGCTGCGGTACTGCAGGCCTCCTCCTTCTCTTAAGGGGGAGAAGCCTGCAACGGGGAGATCGCCGCTGGATAGTGCCGGCAAATGAGCCCGGCACCACGGAGAAGTGCCGGGTTCGCGGAAAGCAGCCGGCAATGCCGCGTGGGGGGGCGGTGGAGGAGGCCGGGGAAGGAGGTGCGGGCAGGCGGCCGCCGAAAAAGCGGCCGGCCGCACCTCCACCTTAAAGCGCCCCACTAAGGCTACAGGACGGCCCCGTTTTCTGATCGCTGTTTGCGGCCGCTGCGGAAGAGGCGGCCGCAACTAAATATGGTGGTCGGGCCGGTAGCGGGGCGGTAGCGGGGCACTGCGCACACCGATGACATCATTGGTGGCGGCGCAGCGCTACTGGCTAACGCTGCCATTACCGCAGCACTGAATATCGGCGAAAGCTCAGCAAGTGGCGCAAAAGCCCTCTTTGGGCGAAAACTGGGCGCAAAGCCTACTGAATTTCTAGTCCAAAGTGTGCAGACAGTGTGGAAAGGTAGGACACATAGCACGAGTCTGCAGGTCGGGAAAGAAAACCAGCAATAAGAAATCTCCAAAAGAAAAGTACAAGAAGGTACATAAGGTGACAGAGAATAGTTCAGACGAACAAAAGAGCGATACCGACTCCGAAAGCAGGGAGCTGAGTTGTCTGAAACTACATAATGTGATCAAAACGGAGGATCACCGAACCATTTGGGTCACTCTCAATATAGCAGGAGTCCAGGTAAAAATGGAATTGGACACAGGATCAGCCCTAACAGTCATAAACCGACGGGACTATGAGCGGCTATTCTCACACATTCCCTTGAGAGACACAAAAATTATTTTGAAGACGTACACGGGGCAAAAAGTCTACCCCAAAGGAAAAATAAGGGTGACCGTTATATATAATGGTAAGGAAACACCAAAACTAGACCTGTATGTATTGCAAGATGGAGGACCACCATTACTGGGACGTGAATGGATCCGGAAAATACAGCTGGATTGGCATTCCATACAAGCACTGACTGTGGCTGCCAAAAAGGATGACGACGTCACTCCTGGGCAACTGTCAAAGATCCTAACTGACGCGCAAGAGGTGTTCCAGCAAGGACTCGGAACACTAAAAGGCATGACAGCAACAATTAAAATCGAAGAAAACGCAAGCCCAAAATTTTTTAAGGCCAGACCGGTACCTTATGCAATACGCCCAGCTGTCGAAGCAGAGCTGGAGAGTTTGGAACGTTCAGGAGTACTGTCCAAGGTAGACTGGAGCGAGTGGGCTACACCCATCGTCCCTGTGATGAAAAAGTCGTTGAGCAGCATGCCTGGGGAACCAAGGAAGGTTCGCATCTGTGGGGACTTTAAAGTAACAGTGAACCCAATCCTTCACACCGTGCAATATCCACTTCCGCGGATTGAAGATATTTTCGCCTCGCTATCTGGAGGGAAATGCTTCACTAAGATTTATCTGGCCCAGGCGTATCTGCAAATGGAGGTAGAAGAAGCATCAAAAAAATACCTTACAATCAACACCCATAAAGGTCTCTACCAATACAACCGGCTGGTATTTGGGATAGCATCAGCTCCGGCTTTTTGGCAAAGGGCAATGGAACAAGTCCTGCAAGGGATCCCAGGGACCCAGTGTTATTTGGACGACATCCTGGTCACGGGCGAAAATGACAGTGATCACCTTGTCAACCTGGAGCAGGTGCTCACTAGATTGCAGGAATATGGGCTCCGAGCTAACCGCCCCAAATGCGAGTTTTTAAAAAAACAGATCTCGTATTGTGGCCACGTTATCGATAAAGAGGGGTTAGATAAGTCCCCAGAAAAGATTGAGGCAGTAGTCAAGGCTCCAGCACCGGAAAACGTGTCACAACTGAGGTCGTTCCTCGGGCTGGTAAACTACTACCATAAGTTCTTGCCAAATTTGTCGACAATACTACACCCACTGAACACCCTACTGCAAACTGGAGTTCCATGGAAGTGGAGTGACGAATGTAAACGAGCTTTCCAGAAGAGCAAAACACTAATCACATCGAAAGAGGTATTGGCCCATTTCAACCCAGCACTACCAATTCGGTTGGCGTGTGATGCGTCACCCTACGGCATTGGAGCGGTGCTGTCGCACAAATTCTCGGATGGCTCAGAGAGGCCAATAGCCTTTGTGTCACGATCACTAACCTCCTCCAAGCGTAACTACGCCCAGATTGACAGGGTGGCCCTCAGCCTAGTGTGGGGAGTGAAAAAATTCAATCATTATCTGCACGGGCAGAAATTCACCTTGCTGACTGACCACCAGCCTCTTGTCTCCATTTTTAATCCGAAGAAGGGGGTTCCGGTGATGACTGCGCAACGACTACAAAGATGGCCACTCTTTCTAGGGGCGCACCACTATGAGATTGAATATAAGGGCACGAAACAGCATGGAAATGCTGATGGGCTATCACGCCTGCCACTGCCTACTGCGGAGGAAGCACCAGCAGTGGATCCTGTCGAAATATTTCATTCGACTATCGTTGAATACCTACCGGTAACTAACGCTCGTATAGAAAAGGAGACCCGAAATGACCCGACACTGTCTCGGGTATATGATTTGACGGTGAAGGGATGGCCAGCACATGGCGACTCACTGTTGCCAGCATTCTCGACAAGAAGAGAACAGCTGTCAGTGTGCTGGGGGACCTTGATGTGTGGATCCCGAGTGGTAATTCCACCCAAGTTAAGGGATAGAGTGCTCAATGAGCTTCATGAGGGTCATCTGGGAGGGGTAAAAATGAAAAGCCTTGCCAGGGCTTATGTGTGGTGGCCGGGAATCGATAAATAAATCGAGGACCTGACCAAGAGCTGCTCAGGATGCCAGAAAGTCCAAAATGCACCACCACAGGCCCCTCTACACCCATGGGAGTGGCCCTCATCTCCATGGCAATGGGTGCATATTGATTTTGCTGGTCCATTCATGGACTCAATGTTTTTAATAGCCGTGGATGCGCACTCGAAATGGCCTGAGGTCATCAAAATGTCCTCCACTACCGCGGAGAAAACTATTGCAGTCCTACGGACCATTTTTGCCAGGAACGGCTTGCCAGAACAGATTTGCTCCGATAACGGACCACAGTTTGTGTCCAATGAGTTCCGGAGGTTTATGAAGAAGAATGGGGTAAGGCATTACACATCCGCCCCGTATCATCCAGCCACAAATGGATTGGCTGAGAGGTTCGTACAAACCTTTAAGAAGGCAATAAAGGCTATGTACAATGACAACAATCCACTGCAGCATAAGGTGGACAATTTCCTGTTCGCCTTCCGGAATGCGACACATGCAGTCACCAACCAGGCCCCGGCCATGATGTTCTTTAACCGAAGGTTAAGATCTTGCCTGGATTTGCTCAGATGAAACGTACGAAGAGATGTTGAGAGTAAGCAATTCCAGCACATCCATGAGAAGCCAACAAGGAGCTTCAATGTAGGGCAACCTGTCTTGGCCCGCGACTACCGAACAGAAAAATGGCAGCCAGGAACGATATGCACACGGCATGGCCCACTAATGTACACAGTGGACGTTGGGGTGAACATCGTGAGACGCCATGCTGACCAGATCCTAGAGTCACAGGAACAAGTCAACCCCATGCCTCGCCCATACGTACCTGATGAGGAACCCGACGTACAGGTCGCATCTACCCCAGAAACAGTAGCATCGGAAGCTGTTGACCCAACCGACGGCAGGATGCCAGAATCGCCTCCGCACCAAGAGCGAGACACTCGGGAAAGGCGCCATCCAGAAAGGATCAGAAAGCCTCCCCAAAGACTGAATATATAAATAGACTATTTTCAGCTAACGTTGTATGTTAAAAGTGTTAATTGTAATTAGTTTGATATTTAATTGTTAAATGAGTGTTATGGTACTGTTAATCTAAAAGGGGAGGAATTGTAATGTATATACCTTTAAGTGGGGAACTACTTTTTACAGCTCATGTATACTGTAGTACCGGCAGTGACCACACCTGTATATAGCACTGAGTAGTAATCTGGACAGTTCAGTTCGAGAGTGAGCCACGTTGAGTAAACACCTGTTGTACCATTCTCCTGCAGTCTGTGTCTTACTACTGACGGACACAACAGTATTTGCAGGAAATTCTGAGAAACGATGATAAGGAAGAAATAGGTTGAGAGTCACTGAGTATTTGTAGCGTTGATTATTGCTTACCTGAGGTTACCGCTGTTGATCCAGTGTGGGATGGAGATGAAACTGTTGTAGTTTGCACTGTCTTTGTGCTCTGTGATTCTGATACTGTAGTTGAGGAGGGAGAGGAAACTATTGGGTTCTTAGTTGAGCCAGCTGTAGGTATGGAAGATGCAGAAACATTTAGATGCAAGTGTGAGAATGAAGCCGATGAAAGCCCATGGTATTCGAAAATGACTGATCGTAGGATAAGTTTAGTTACAACTTACGTGAAGTAGGTGTTGGCGTCTGTGTCGAGGGCTGAGGTGAAACTGTTGGAGTGTCCGTTGGCCCTATGGAGGGTGAGTTGGATATAGTAATCGTAGAAGCAGATGAAGGTGTTGTAGTTGCAGGTGATCCTGATGTTGAGGGAGAGGAGACTTGTGGAGGTGGAGTTGTGTCAGCTGTAATAATGAAGCAGCAGAAACATTTGCCAAAATGTCTGAATAATTCAGTACATAACAACTTGCCATTCATAATGATTGATCCCAGAGTAAGGTTAGAAGTTGATTATATTATTTATAATTCATTAGAGTGTTGAGGAGAAGCATCAAAATATTGCAGTTGTCTCTGATGAGGTTGAGTTGGATATTGTTGTAGCAGCATTTGGGAATTGTTGGAATGGCATTTATGTCTCTTGTCGACATTTAAACCAGGGAGTGATTTGCAGTTAGATCTGTGAAATGATCATAAGGAATAAATGTGTTGGGAGTCATTACTGCCTGTCTGATATTAGTTATTGCAATCCTGAGGTCAGTGTTGTTGACACTTTGGAGGAAAGAATGAAACTGTTGGCGCTGCAGGTCAGTTTGCTGTCAATATTGCAGATGAAGAGGCATTTGGAATAAGGTATGAGAAAGACAAGTAAGTAATAAATGCTCTTTGACTTTAATTTGTCTAAAGCTGAACTTAGTTATTGCTTACTTGAAGTAGATGTCGGCGTCTGTGTGGAGGAAAGAGTTGAAATTACAGCTGACTCCGTGGAGGGTGAGTCAGGTATAGATGTTGTCCAAACCGATGAAGGCTTTGGATTTGGGGTTGTGTCCGCTATAAATGGGAAAGGAGAGGGAGGATAATCAACAGAATGTCAGAATCTATAATAAACATTAAGTGTTCCTTGGTGATCATTGATTAGAGGCAGAATTACAAAGCGGACGTAATTGTTGAAGATTTACTTGTTGCTGCAGTTGTTTCTGACGTAAGTAGTGTTGAAATTTCTGTAAAGGGAAGGTTTTATAATTCACAGTGAACATGATGATGTGTTTAAGATAAAAACAAAAATGCATCTAAATGCTACTGTGACTGTGGATGCAGCTGACAGTGTCAGAGTTACAGTTGTACCTGCTTTAGAAGTTAAAGCAATGGAGATATTTGCAGGAAATTCTGAGACACGATGATAAGGAAGAAATAGGTTGAGAGTCACTGAGTATTTGCAGCGTTGATTATTGCTTACCTGAGGTTACCGCTGTTGATCCAGTGTGGGATGGAGATGAAACTGTTGTAGTTTGCATTGTCTTTGTGCTCTGTGATTCTGATGCTGTAGTTGAGGAGGGAGAGGAAACTATTGGGTTCTTAGTTGAGCCAGCTGTAGGTATGGAAGATGCAGAAACATTTAGAGGCAAGTGTGAGAATGATGGCGATGAAAGCCCATGGTATTTGAAAATGACTGATTGTAGGATAAGTTTAGTTACAACTTACGTGAAGTAGGCGTTGGCGTCTGTGTCGAGGGCTGAAGTGAAACTGTTGGAGTGTCCGTTGACCCTATGGAGGGTGAGTTGGATATAATAGTCGTAGAAGCAGATGAAGGTGTTGTAGTTGCAGGTGATACTGATGTTGCAGATGTTGAGGGAGAGGAGACTTTTGGAGGTGCAGTTGTGTCAACTATAATAATGAAGAAGCAGAAACATTTGCCAAAATGCCTGAATTATTCAGTACATAACAACTTGCCGTTCATAATGATTGATCCCAGAGTAAAGTTATAAATTGATTATATTATTTATAATTCATTAGTGTGTTGAGAAGAAGTATCAAAATATTGGCGTTGTCTCTGATGAGGTTGAGTTGGATATTTTTGTACCAGCATTTGGAATTGTTGGAATGGCAGTTATGTCTGTTGTAGACATTTAAACCAGGGAGTGATTTGCAGTTAGATTGGTGAAATAATCATGAGGAATAAATGTGTTGGGAGTCATCGCTGACTGTCTGATATTAGTTATTGCAATCCTGAGGTCAGTGTTGTTGACACTTTGGAGGAAAGAATGAAACTGTTGGCGCTGCAGGTCAGTTTGCTGTCAATATTGCAGATGAAGAGGCATTTGGAATAAGGTATGAGAAAGACAAGTAAGTAATAAATGCTCTTTGACTTTAATTTGTCTAAAGCTGAACTTAGTTATTGCTTACTTGAAGTAGATGTCGACGTCTGTGTGGAGGAAAGAGTTGAAATTGCAGCTGACTCCGTGGAGGGTGAGTCAGGTATAGATGTTGTCCAAACCGATGAAGGCTTTGGATTTGGGGTTGTGTCCGCTATAAATGGGAAAGGAGAGCGAGGATAATCAACAGAATGTCAGAATCTATAATAAGCTGTAAGGGGGAGAAATTCGGTATCGCCCCGCTTGGGGCTCAATTATCGGCCGGGCGCATAGTTTAGCGCCTGGCGCTAATTATTGCCTCTGACTGCAACCTAGACTTCTATCGCCCCTGGAGGTGATTGGAGCGCTAAATCAGGTGCTACACACCTGTCTTAGGGCGCTAACGCCGTGGAACGAGGCATTATCTCAGAGCGCTGGCGAAGCTCATGTGATGTCTGTCAGCAATGGAACACAGACACACTGGCACTAGCCAGTTCTTATAGGGGAGGGTCGATCTTGCTCTCCATCCACACCCTGCTCATTGTAGCCTTGAATCTCGGCCTGGAGGGTCCTGTACATCAATTCTGCTGGAAAGAACAATGGAGAGGCCCAGGGAAAGAGCTCAGAGTGCAGCACCCACAGTCTCTTCTAAATCGATGCAAGGGAAGTCAAATCAAAATGAGCCTGCAAAGTGTTGCTCAGTACCCAAAACTCCTTCACATCGCATTGAATCTTTCCAAAAGTCTAGCTCTCTCTCTCAGAGTACATGGTGCAACAATGTCGCTGACAAAGGAAGGCAGAAAGCGTCCGACTTTAAATAGCGCTCCGCCAGTCCCTTCCCGACTGCAAAATGTTCCCCTCTACCTGTTGTTGCAAGCGGCAGGCGGTAAGGCAGGGGGCGCCACTCAATATCTGGTGCGGGGTGCTTTCGGGGCGTTGCACACTCGACTGACGTCACGATCTGCGGGCTCAGGAGATCGTGGCGGTAGTGTTTAGTGCCACCGCACAATGTCAGGTCAATTTCGCGAGCGACGCAAACATCGCCGCACCCGGGCGCTAGTTGCTGTGCGCTCCATCAGCACTGACTTAGGAGGCACAAAGCAACCAAATTTTTCACCCTAAGTGTTCCTGGGTGATCATTGATTAGAGGCAGAATGTAATCATTACATACCAGCTGTAGTTGTTGAAGATTTATTTTTTGCTGCAGTTGATTCTGATGTCATTAGAGCTGAAGCACCTGTAAAGGGAAGAAGTCTTTATCATTCACAGTGAGCATGGTGATGTGTTTAAGAGCAAAACAAAAATGTTTCTAAATGCTACTGTGAATGTGGATGCAGCTGACAGTGTCAGAGTTGCAGTTATGCCTGCTGTTGAAATTAAAGCAATGGAGATATTTGCAGGAAGTTCTGAGACATGATGATAAGGAAGATTCCATGCTGACAGTCACTGAGTACTGACAGCGTTGATTATTGCTTACCTGAGGTTACCGCTGTTGATCCAGTGTGGGATGGAGATGAAACTGTTGTAGTTTGCATTGACTTTGTGCTCTGTGATTCTGATACTGTAGTTGTAGAGGGAGAGGAAACTATTGGGTTCTCAGTTGAGCCAGCTGTAGGTATGGAAGATGCAGTAACATTTAGAAGAAAGTGTGAGAATGATGGCGATGAAAGTCCATGTTCTCAAAATTGATTGATCGTTGGCCAAGTTTCGTTATAACTTACGTGAAGTTGGTGTTGGCGTCTGTTTCGAGGTTTGAGATGAAACTGTTGGTGTGTCCGTTAAACCTGTGGAGGGTGAGTTGGATATAATAGTCACAGAAGCAGATGAAAGTGTTGTAGTTGCAGGTGATCCTGATATTGCAGACGTTGAGGGAGAGGAGACTTCTGGAGATGGAGTTGTTTCAGCTGTAATAATGAAAAAGGAGAAACATTTGCCAAAATGTCTGAATTATTCAGTACATAACAACTTGCCGTTCATAATGATTGATCTCAAAGTAAAGTTAGAAATTGATTATATTATTTATAATTCATGAGTGTGTTGAGAAGAAGTATCAAAGTATTGGAGTTGACTCTGCTGAGGTTGAGTTGGATATTCCTGTAGCAGCTTTTGGAAAAGTTGGAATGGCAGTTATTTCTGTTGTAGACATTTAAACCAGGGAGTGACTTGCAGTTAGACTGGTGAAATAATCATAAGGAATAAATGCGTTGGGAGTCATCGCTGACTGTCTGATATTAGTTATTGCAATCCTGAGGTCAGTGTTGTTGACACTTTGGAGGAATGAATAAAACTGTTGGCGCTGCAGGTCAGTTTGCTGTCAATTTGGCCGACAAAGAGACATTTGGAAGACGGTATGAGAAAGACAAGTAAGTAATAAAAGCTCTTTGACAATAATTTGTCTAATGCTGAACTTAATTATTGCTTACGTGAAGTAGGTGTCGGCGTCTGTGTGGAGGAAAGAGTTGAAATTGCAGCTGACTCTGGGGAGGGTGAATCAGGTATTGATGTTGTCCAAACCGATGAAGGCTTTGGATTTGGGGTTGTGTCCGCTATAAATGGGAAAGGAGAGGGAGGATAATCAACAGAATGTCAGAATCTATAATAAACATTAAGTGTTCCTTGGTGATCATTGATTAGAGGCAGAATTACAAAGCGGACGTAATTGTTGAAGATTTACTTGTTGCTGCAGTTGTTTCTGACGTAAGTAGTGTTGAAATTTCTGTAAAGGGAACGTTTTATAATTCACAGTGAACATGATGATGTGTTTAAGATAAAAACAAAAATGTATCTAAATGCTACTGTGACTGTGGATGCAGCTGACAGTGTCAGAGTTACAGTTGTACCTGCTTTAGAAGTTAAAGCAATGGAGATATTTGCAGGAAATTCTGAGACACGATGATAAGGAAGAAATAGGTTGAGAGTCACTGAGTATTTGCAGCGTTGATTATTGCTTACCTGAGGTTACCGCTGTTGATCCAGTGTGGGATGGAGATGAAACTGTTGTAGTTTGCATTGTCTTTGTGCTCTGTGATTCTGATGCTGTAGTTGAGGAGGGAGAGGAAACTATTGGGTTCTTAGTTGAGCCAGCTGTAGGTATGGAAGATGCAGAAACATTTAGATGCAAGTGTGAGAATGAAGCCGATGAAAGCCCATGGTATTCGAAAATGACTGATCGTAGGATAAGTTTAGTTACAACTTACGTGAAGTAGGTGTTGGCGTCTGTGTCGAGGGCTGAGGTGAAACTGTTGGAGTGTCCGTTGGCCCTATGGAGGGTGAGTTGGATATAGTAATCGTAGAAGCAGATGAAGGTGTTGTAGTTGCAGGTGATCCTGATGTTGAGGGAGAGGAGACTTGTGGAGG
Source organism: Somniosus microcephalus (assembly GCF_052327205.1). Lineage (NCBI taxonomy): Eukaryota > Metazoa > Chordata > Chondrichthyes > Squaliformes > Somniosidae > Somniosus > Somniosus microcephalus. The sequence continues at coordinate 286,005,761 of NC_140988.1, forward strand.
TGGAGTTGTGTCAGCTGTAATAATGAAGCAGCAGAAACATTTGCCAAAATGTCTGAATAATTCATTACATAACAACTTGCCATTCATAATGATTGATCCCAGAGTAAGGTTAGAAGTTGATTATATTATTTATAATTCATTAGAGTGTTGAGGAGAAGCATCAAAATATTGCAGTTGTCTCTGATGAGGTTGAGTTGGATATTGTTGTAGCAGCATTTGGGAATTGTTGGAATGGCATTTATGTCTCTTGTCGACATTTAAACCAGGGAGTGATTTGCAGTTAGATCTGTGAAATGATCATAAGGAATAAATGTGTTGGGAGTCATTACTGCCTGTCTGATATTAGTTATTGCAATCCTGAGGTCAGTGTTGTTGACACTTTGGAGGAAAGAATGAAACTGTTGGCGCTGCAGGTCAGTTTGCTGTCAATATTGCAGATGAAGAGGCATTTGGAATAAGGTATGAGAAAGACAAGTAAGTAATAAATGCTCTTTGACTTTAATTTGTCTAAAGCTGAACTTAGTTATTGCTTACTTGAAGTAGATGTCGGCGTCTGTGTGGAGGAAAGAGTTGAAATTACAGCTGACTCCGTGGAGGGTGAGTCAGGTATAGATGTTGTCCAAACCGATGAAGGCTTTGGATTTGGGGTTGTGTCCGCTATAAATGGGAAAGGAGAGGGAGGATAATCAACAGAATGTCAGAATCTATAATAAACATTAAGTGTTCCTTGGTGATCATTGATTAGAGGCAGAATTACAAAGCGGACGTAATTGTTGAAGATTTACTTGTTGCTGCAGTTGTTTCTGACGTAAGTAGTGTTGAAATTTCTGTAAAGGGAAGGTTTTATAATTCACAGTGAACATGATGATGTGTTTAAGATAAAAACAAAAATGTATCTAAATGCTACTGTGACTGTGGATGCAGCTGACAGTGTCAGAGTTACAGTTGTACCTGCTTTAGAAGTTAAAGCAATGGAGATATTTGCAGGAAATTCTGAGACACGATGATAAGGAAGAAATAGGTTGAGAGTCACTGAGTATTTGCAGCATTGATTATTGCTTACCTGAGGTTACCGCTGTTGATCCAGTGTGGGATGGAGATGAAACTGTTGTAGTTTGCATTGTCTTTGTGCTCTGTGATTCTGATGCTGTAGTTGAGGAGGGAGAGGAAACTATTGGGTTCTTAGTTGAGCCAGCTGTAGGTATGGAAGATGCAGAAACATTTAGAGGCAAGTGTGAGAATGATGGCGATGAAAGCCCATGGTATTTGAAAATGACTGATTGTAGGATAAGTTTAGTTACAACTTACGTGAAATAGGCGTTGGCGTCTGTGTCGAGGGCTGAAGTGAAACTGTTGGAGTGTCCGTTGACCCTATGGAGGGTGAGTTGGATATAATAGTCGTAGAAGCAGATGAAGGTGTTGTAGTTGCAGGTGATACTGATGTTGCAGATGTTGAGGGAGAGGAGACTTTTGGAGGTGCAGTTGTGTCAACTATAATAATGAAGAAGCAGAAACATTTGCCAAAATGCCTGAATTATTCAGTACATAACAACTTGCCGTTCATAATGATTGATCCCAGAGTAAAGTTATAAATTGATTATATTATTTATAATTCATTAGTGTGTTGAGAAGAAGTATCAAAATATTGGCGTTGTCTCTGATGAGGTTGAGTTGGATATTTTTGTACCAGCATTTGGAATTGTTGGAATGGCAGTTATGTCTGTTGTAGACATTTAAACCAGGGAGCGATTTGCAGTTAGATTGGTGAAATAATCATGAGGAATAAATGTGTTGGGAGTCATCGCTGACTGTCTGATATTAGTTATTGCAATCCTGAGGTCAGTGTTGTTGACACTTTGGAGGAAAGAATGAAACTGTTGGCGCTGCAGGTCAGTTTGCTGTCAATATTGCAGATGAAGAGGCATTTGGAATAAGGTATGAGAAAGACAAGTAAGTAATAAATGCTCTTTGACTTTAATTTGTCTAAAGCTGAACTTAGTTATTGCTTACTTGAAGTAGATGTCGACGTCTGTGTGGAGGAAAGAGTTGAAATTGCAGCTGACTCCGTGGAGGGTGAGTCAGGTATAGATGTTGTCCAAACCGATGAAGGCTTTGGATTTGGGGTTGTGTCCGCTATAAATGGGAAAGGAGAGCGAGGATAATCAACAGAATGTCAGAATCTATAATAAGCTGTAAGGGGGAGAAATTCGGTATCGCCCCGCTTGGGGCTCAATTATCGGCCGGGCGCATAGTTTAGCGCCTGGCGCTAATTATTGCCTCTGACTGCAACCTAGACTTCTATCGCCCCTGGAGGTGATTGGAGCGCTAAATCAGGTGCTACACACCTGTCTTAGGGCGCTAACGCCGTGGAACGAGGCATTATCTCAGAGCGCTGGCGAAGCTCATGTGATGTCTGTCAGCAATGGAACACAGACACACTGGCACTAGCCAGTTCTTATAGGGGAGGGTCGATCTTGCTCTCCATCCACACCCTGCTCATTGTAGCCTTGAATCTCGGCCTGGAGGGTCCTGTACATCAATTCTGCTGGAAAGAACAATGGAGAGGCCCAGGGAAAGAGCTCAGAGTGCAGCACCCACAGTCTCTTCTAAATCGATGCAAGGGAAGTCAAATCAAAATGAGCCTGCAAAGTGTTGCTCAGTACCCAAAACTCCTTCACATCGCATTGAATCTTTCCAAAAGTCTAGCTCTCTCTCTCAGAGTACATGGTGCAACAATGTCGCTGACAAAGGAAGGCAGAAAGCGTCCGACTTTAAATAGCGCTCCGCCAGTCCCTTCCCGACTGCAAAATGTTCCCCTCTACCTGTTGTTGCAAGCGGCAGGCGGTAAGGCAGGGGGCGCCACTCAATATCTGGTGCGGGGTGCTTTCGGGGCGTTGCACACTCGACTGACGTCACGATCTGCGGGCTCAGGAGATCGTGGCGGTAGTGTTTAGTGCCACCGCAAAATGTCAGGTCAATTTCGCGAGCGACGCAAACATCGCCGCACCCGGGCGCTAGTTGCTGTGCGCTCCATCAGCACTGACTTAGGAGGCACAAAGCAACCAAATTTTTCACCCTAAGTGTTCCTGGGTGATCATTGATTAGAGGCAGAATGTAATCATTACATACCAGCTGTAGTTGTTGAAGATTTATTTTTTGCTGCGGTTGATTCTGATGTCATTAGAGCTGAATCATCTGTAAAGGGAAGAAGTCTTTATCATTCACAGTGAGCATGGTGATGTGTTTAAGAGCAAAACAAAAATGTTTCTAAATGCTACTGTGAATGTGGATGCAGCTGACAGTGTCAGAGTTGCAGTTATGCCTGCTGTTGAAATTAAAGCAATGGAGATATTTGCAGGAAGTTCTGAGACATGATGATAAGGAAGATTCCATGCTGACACTCACTGAGTACTGACAGCGTTGATTATTGCTTACCTGAGGTTACCGCTGTTGATCCAGTGTGGGATGGAGATGAAACTGTTGTAGTTTGCATTGACTTTGTGCTCTGTGATTCTGATACTGTAGTTGTAGAGGGAGAGGAAACTATTGGGTTCTCAGTTGAGCCAGCTGTAGGTATGGAAGATGCAGTAACATTTAGAAGAAAGTGTGAGAATGATGGCGATGAAAGTCCATGTTCTCGAAATTGATTGATCGTTGGCCAAGTTTCGTTATAACTTACGTGAAGTTGGTGTTGGCGTCTGTTTCGAGGTTTGAGATGAAACTGTTGGTGTGTCCGTTAAACCTGTGGAGGGTGAGTTGGATATAATAGTCACAGAAGCAGATGAAAGTGTTGTAGTTGCAGGTGATCCTGATATTACAGACGTTGAGGGAGAGGAGACTTCTGGAGATGGAGTTGTGTCAGCTGTAATAATGAAAAAGGAGAAACATTTGCCAAAATGTCTGAATTATTCAGTACATAACAACTTGCCGTTCATAATGATTGATCTCAAAGTAAAGTTAGAAATTGATTATATTATTTATAATTCATGAGTGTGTTGAGAAGAAGTATCAAAGTATTGGAGTTGACTCTGCTGAGGTTGAGTTGGATATTCCTGTAGCAGCTTTTGGAAAAGTTGGAATGGCAGTTATTTCTGTTGTAGACATTTAAACCAGGGAGTGACTTGCAGTTAGACTGGTGAAATAATCATAAGGAATAAATGTGTTGGGAGTCATCGCTGACTGTCTGATATTAGTTATTGCAATCCTGAGGTCAGTGTTGTTGACACTTTGGAGGAATGAATAAAACTGTTGGCGCTGCAGGTCAGTTTGCTGTCAATTTGGCCGACAAAGAGACATTTGGAAGATGGTATGAGAAAGACAACTAAGTAATAAAAGCTCTTTGACAATAATTTGTCTAATGCTGAACTTAATTATTGCTTACGTGAAGTAGGTGTCGGCGTCTGTGTTGAGGAAAGAGTTGAAATTGCAGCTGACTCTGGGGAGGGTGAATCAGGTATTGATGTTGTCCAAACCGATGAAGGCTTTGGATTTGGGGTTGTGTCCGCTATAAATGGGAAAGGAGAGGGAGGATAATCAACAGAATGTCAGAATCTATAATAAACATTAAGTGTTCCTTGGTGATCATTGATTAGAGGCAGAATTACAAAGCGGACGTAATTGTTGAAGATTTACTTGTTGCTGCAGTTGTTTCTGACGTAAGTAGTGTTGAAATTTCTGTAAAGGGAAGGTTTTATAATTCACAGTGAACATGATGATGTGTTTAAGATAAAAACAAAAATGTATCTAAATGCTACTGTGACTGTGGATGCAGCTGACAGTGTCAGAGTTACAGTTGTACCTGCTTTAGAAGTTAAAGCAATGGAGATATTTGCAGGAAATTCTGAGACATGATGATAAGGAAGAAATAGGTTGAGAGTCACTGAGTATTTGCAGCGTTGATTATTGCTTACCTGAGGTTACCGCTGTTGATCCAGTGTGGGATGGAGATGAAACTGTTGTAGTTTGCATTGTCTTTGTGCTCTGTGATTCTGATGCTGTAGTTGAGGAGGGAGAGGAAACTATTGGGTTCTTAGTTGAGCCAGCTGTAGGTACGGAAGATGCAGGAACATTTAGAGGCAAGTGTGAGAATGATGGCGATGAAAGCCCATGGTATTTGAAAATGACTGATCGTAGGATAAGTTTAGTTACAACTTACGTGAAGTAGGCGTTGGCGTCTGTGTCGAGGGCTGAAGTGAAACTGTTGGAGTGTCCGTTGGCCCTATGGAGGGTGAGTTGGATATAATAGTCATAGAAGCAGATGAAGGTGTTGTAGTTGCAGGTGATCCTGATGTTGCAGATGTTGCGGGAGAGGAGACTTTTGGAGGTGCAGTTGTGTCAACTATAATAATGAAGAAGCAGAAACATTTGCCAAAATGCCTGAATTATTCAGTACATAACAACTTGCCGTTCATAATGATTGATCCCAGAGTAAAGTTATAAATTGATTATATTATTTATAATTCATTAGTGTGTTGAGAAGAAGTATCAAAATATTGGCGTTGTCTCTGATGAGGTTGAGTTGGATATTTTTGTACCAGCATTTGGAATTGTTGGAATGGCAGTTATGTCTGTTGTAGACATTTAAACCAGGGAGCGATTTGCAGTTAGATTGGTGAAATAATCATGAGGAATAAATGTGTTGGGAGTCATCGCTGACTGTCTGATATCAGTTATTGCAATCCTGAGGTCAGTGTTGTTGACACTTTGGAGGAAAGAATGAAACTGTTGGTGCTGCAGGTCAGTTTGCTGTCAATATTGCAGATGAAGAGGCATTTGGAATAAGGTATGAGAAAGACAAGTAAGTAATAAATGCTCTTTGACTTTAATTTGTCTAAAGCTGAACTTAGTTATTGCTTACTTGAAGTAGGTGTTGGCGTCTGTGTGGAGGAAAGAGTTGAAATTGCAGCTGACTCCGTGGAGGGTGAGTCAGGTATAGATGTTGTCCAAACCGATGAAGGCTTTGGATTTGGGGTTGTGTCCGCTATAAATGGGAAAGGAGAGCGAGGATAATCAACAGAATGTCAGAATCTATAATAAGCTGTAAGGGGGAGAAATTCGGTATCGCCCCGCTTGGGGCTCAATTATCGGCCGGGCGCATAGTTTAGCGCCTGGCGCTAATTATTGCCTCTGACTGCAACCTAGGCTTCTATCGCCCCTGGAGGTGATTGGAGTGCTAAATCAGGTGCTACACACCTGTCTTAGGGCGCTGACGCCGTGGAACGAGGCATTATCTCAGAGCGCTGGCGAAGCTCATGTGATGTCTGTCAGCAAAGGAACACAGACACACTGGCACTAGCCAGTTCTTATAGGGGAGGGTCGATCTTGCTCTCCATCCACACCCTGCTCATTGTAGCCTTGAATCTCGGCCTGGAGAGTCCTGTACATCAATTCTGCTGGAAAGAACAATGGAGAGGCCCAGGGAAAGAGCTCAGAGTGCAGCACCCAAAGTCTCTTCTAAATCGATGCAAGGGAAGTCAAATCAAAATGAGCCTGCAAAGTGTTGCTCAGTACCCAAAACTCCTTCACATCGCATTGAATCTTTCCAAAAGTCTAGCTCTCTCTCTCAGAATACATGGTGCAACAATGTCGCCGACAAAGAAAGGCAGAAAGTGTCCGACTTTAAATAGCGCTCCGCCAGTCCCTTCCCGACTGCAAAATGTTCCCCTCTACCTGTTGTTGCAAGCGGCAGGCGGTAAGGCAGGGGGCGCCACTCAATATCTGGTGCGGGGTGCTTTCGGGGCGTTGCACACTCGACTGACGTCACGACCTGCGGGCTCAGGAGATCATGGCGGTAGTGTTTAGTGCCACCGCAAAATGTCTGGTCAATTTCGCGAGCGACACAAACATCGCCGCACCCGGGCGCTCGTTGCTGTGCGCTCCATCAGCACTGACTTAGGAGGCACAAAGCAACCAAATTTTTCACCCTAAGTGTTCCTCGGTGATCATTGATTAGAGGCAGAATCACAGAAATCACAGAATGTAATGTAATCATTACATACCAGCTGCAGTTGTTGAAGATTTATTTTTTGCTGCAGTTGATTCTGGTGTCGTTAGAGCTGAAGCATCTGTAAAGGGAAGAAGTCTTTATCATTCACAGTGAGCATGGTGATGTGTTTAAGAGCAAAACAAAAATGTTTCTAAATGCTACTGTGAATGTGGATGCAGCTGACAGTGTCAGAGTTGCAGTTATGCCTGCTGTTGAAATTAAAGCAATGGAGATATTTGCAGGAAGTTCTGAGACACGATGATAAGGAAGAAATAGGTTGAGAGTCACTGAGTATTGACAGCGTTGATTATTGCTTACCTGAGGTTACCACTGTTGATCCAGTGGGGGATGGAGATGAAACTGTTGTAGTTTGCATTGACTTTGTGCTCAGTGATTCTGATGCTGCAGTTGAGGAGGGAGAGGAATCTATTGGGTTCTTAGTTGAGCCAGCTGCAGGTATGGAAGATACAGAAACATTTAGATGCAAGTGTGAGAATGAAGCCGATGAAAGCCCATGGTATTCAAAAATGACTGATCGTAGAATAAGTTTAGTTATAACTTACGTGAAGTAGGTGTTGGCGTCTGTGTCGAGGGCTGAGGTGAAACTGTTGGAGTTTCCGTTGGCCCTATGGGGGGTGAGTTGGATATAGTAGTCATAGAAGAAGATGAATGTGTTGTAGTTGCAGGTGATCCTGATGTTGCAGATGTTGAAGGAGAGGAGACTTCTGGAGGTGGAGTGCTGTCAGCTGTATTAATGAAGAAGCAGAAACATTTGCCAAAATGTCATACTCATAGAGTTATACAGCACTGAAAGAGGCCCTTCGGCCCATCATGTCTGCGCCAGCCATCAAGCCCTGTCTATTCTAATCTCATTTTCCAGCACTTGGTCCGTAGCCTTGTATGGTATGGTGTTTCAAATGCTCATCTAATTGCTTCTTTAATGTTGTGAGGGTTCCTGCCTCTACTACCCTTTCAGGCAGTGAGTTCCAGATTTCAACCACCCTCTGGGTAAAAAAGTTTGTCCTCAAATCGCCTCTAAACCTGCTGCCCCTTACCTTGAATCTATGCCCCCTGGTTATTGACCCATCTACTAAGGGGAAAAGTTACTTTCTATCTACCCTAGATGTCTGAATAATTCAGTACATAACAACTTGCCGTTCCTAATGATTGATCCCAGAGTAAAGTTAGAAATTGATTATAATGGCCCAGAAATTCGGGTCGGGGGCTTCCCGCGGCTGCAAGCCCCCGATCTGCACCTGCCTTGCGCGCCGGCCGTTGAGCTGTGGGCCCCCATGGAATTCCGATCCGGGGCCTGGTCCGGCTGCCAGCGCGCAGTGCTTGCGTATCCCAGGGGCGCAGTTAGTTCGATGCGTCCCCTGGGATCACGTGGGCCATGGAGAGCCAATCGGAGCAGGGAATGCTCCATTCATAAGTCTGACAGGAAGTGCTGTCAAACTTAGAAATACTACGGGCCCCTTCTTCTTACAAAACATCACTAAATCTTCAAATAATTTTTAAAAAACCACATTTTTTAAATAAACTATAAATTACATGAAATAACTATTTTAAACAATAATTTAAATTTTTGAAAAAAATAATTTTATTTTCTAACAGGGCTAAAAATAAACTTACCTTGCTTTAAAGTATTTAAAAATAATAAACCTGTGGAAAAAATGTTTTAATTTTAATTAATTCACCACTTACCTTGTAAAAAGCAGGCCTTACGCCTGCTTTTTACATTTCTAACTTCTTTAGGCTTACCTACCCGGGAAAACGTGTAAAAAAAAACAAAGTTCGATGCGCACGAGGCACCTCCCCCGCCCACGCGTTCGACTTCTGAACCCCTTCGTTCAGGGCAACGGAAGTACCGGTTTCCCGCGCATGCGCAGTGCATGCAGGAAACCGGCACTTCCATCGGGCCTATGGGTGAGTACCCCATGCGTACTCACCCGTGGAGACCCGAATTTCTGGGCCATTATTTATAATTCATTAGTGTGTTGGGAAGAAGTATCAAAATATTGGAATTTACTCTGATGAGGTTGAGTTGGATATTATTGTAGCAGCATTTGGAATTGTTGGAATGGAAGTTATGTCTGTTGTAGACATTTAAATCAGGGAGTGATTTGCAGTTAGATTGGTGAAATAATCCTGAGGAATAAATGTGTTGGGAGTCATCGCTGACTGTCTGATTGGCCCAGAAATTCGGGTCTCCACAGGTGAGTATGCACGGGGTACTCACCCGTAGGCCCAATGGAAGCGCCGGTTTCCTGCATGCACTGCGCATGCGTGGGAAACCGGCACTTCCATTCCCCTGAAAGCAGGGGTTCAGAGGTCGAACGCGTGCGCGGGAGAGGATGCGCGTGCGCATCAAACTTCATTTTTTTTTTACAGGTTTTCCCGGGAAGGTAAGTCTGCAGAATTTAGAAATGTAAAAAGCAGTCATAAGGCCTGCTTTTTACAAGATAACTGGTGAATTAATTAAAATTAAAACATTTTTTCCACAGGTTTATTATTTTTAAATACTTTAAAGCAAGGTAATTTTATTTTTAGCCCCGTTAGAAAATAAAATTATTTTTTTCAAAAATTTAAACTATTGTTTAAAATAGTTATTTCATTTAATTTATAGTTTATTTTAAAAATGTGATTTAAAAAAAAAATTTATTTGAAGATTTAGTGATGTTTTGTAAGAAGAAGGGGCCCGTATAATTTCTACGTTTGACAGCACTTCCTGTCAGACTTATGAATGGGCATTTCCCTGCTACCATTGGCTCTCCATGGCCCACGTGACCCAGGGGACGCTTCGAACTAACAGCGCCCCTGGGATACGCAAGCACTGCGCACCAGCAGCTGGACCAGGCCCCAGATCGGAATTCCATGGGGGCCCACAGCTCAACGGCCGGCGCGTAAAGTAAGTGCATGTCGGGGGCTTGCACCCGTGGGAAGCCCCCGACCCGAATTTCTGGGCCATTAGTTATTGCAATCCTGAGGTCAGTGTTGTTGACACTTTGGAGGATCGAATAAAACTGTTGGCGCTGCAGGTCAGTTTGCTGTCAATTTTGCAGACGAAGAGATGTTTGGAATAAGGTATGATAAAGACAGGTAAGTAATAAATACTTTTTGACAATAATTTTTCTAAAGCTGAACTAAGTTATTGCTTACGTGAAGTAGGTGTCGGCGTCTGTGTGGAGGAAAGAGTTGAAATTGCAGCTGACTCTGGAGAGGGTGAGTCAGGTATTGATGGTGTCGAAACCGATGAAGGTTTTGGATTTGGGGCTGTGTCCACTATAAATGGGAAAGGAGAGGCAGGTTAATCAGCAGAATACCAGAATCTATAAAAAACAGTAAGTGTTCCTTGGTGATCATTGATTAGAGGCAGAGTGTAGTCACTAAATAACTGAAGTAATTGTTGATGATTTACTTGTTGCTGCAGTTTTTTCTGACGTCATTAGAGCTGAAGCTTCTTTGAAGGGAAGAAGGCTTCTTAATTCACAGTGAACATGATGATGTGTTTAAGATCAAGACTAAAAAGTATCTAAATGCTACTGTGAATGTAGTTGCAGCTGACAGTGTAGAGTTGCAGTTGTGCCAGCTGTAGAAATTAAAGCAATGGAGGTATTTGCAGGAAGTTCTGAGACATGATGATAAGGAAGAAACCATGTTGAGCGTCACGAGTATTGACAGCATTGATTATTGCTTACCTGAGGTTATCACTGTTGATCCAGTGTGGGATGGAGACAAAAATGTCGTAGTAGTCATTGTCTTTGTGCTCAGTGATTCTGATGCTGTAGTTGAGGAGGGAGAGGAAACTATTGGGTTCTTAGTTGAGCCAGCTGTAGGTATGGAAGATGCAGAAACATTTAGAAGAAAGTGTGAGAATGATGGCGATGAAAGCCCATGGTATTAAAATTGATTGATCGTCGGCTAAATTTAGTTATAACTTACGTGAAGTAGGTGTTGGCGTCTGTGTCGAGGGCTGAGGTGAAACTGTTGGGGTGTCTGTTGACCCTATGGAGGGTGAGTTGGATATAGTAGTTGTAGAAGCAGATGAAGGTGTTGTAGTTGCAGGTGATCCTGATGTTGCAGATGTTGAGGGAGAGGAGACTTTTGGAGGTGGAGTGATGTCAGCTGTATTAATGAAGAAGTAGAAACATTTGCCAAAATATCTGAATAATTCAGTACATAACAACTTGCCGTTCATAAAGATTGATCCCAGAGTAAAGTTAGAAGTTGATTATATTATTTCTAATTCATTAGAGTGTTGAGGAGGTGGATCAAAATATTGCAGTTGTCTCTGATGAGGTTGAGTTGGATATTGTTGTAGCAGCATTTGGAATTGTTGGAATGGCATTTATTTCTCTTGTCGACATTTAAACCAGGGAGTGATTTGCAGTTAGATTGGTGAAATAATCATAAGGAATAAATGTGCTGGGAGTCATCGGTGATTGTCCGATATTAGTTACTGCAATCGTGAGGTCAGTGTTGTTGACACTTTGGAGGATAGAATGAAACTGTTGGCGCTGCAGGTCAGTTTGTTATCAATTTTGCAGATGAAGAGACATTTGGAATAAGGTATGAGAAAGACAAGTAAGTAATAAATGCTCTTTGGCAATAATTTGTCAAATGCTGAACTTAATTATTGCTGACTTGAAGTAGATGTCGGCGTCTGTGTGGAGGAAAGGGTTGAAATTACAGCTGACTTTGGGGAGGGTGAATCAGGTATTGATGTTGTCCAAACCGATGAAGGCTTTGGATTTGGGGTTGTGTCCGCTATAAGTGGGAAAGGAGAGGGAGGATAATCAACAAAATGTCAGAATCTATAATAAGCTGTAAGTGTTCCTTGGTGATCATTGATTACAGGCAGAGTGCAGTCATTATATACCTGACGTAATTGTTGATGATTTACGTGTTGTTGCAGTTGTTTCTGACGTTATTAGTGCTGAAATTTCTGTAAAGGGAAGGTTTTATAATTCATAGTGAACATGTTGATGTGTTTAAGATCAAGACTAAAATGTATCTAAATGCTAC